>NC_055973.1:300000-420000 GCF_018492685.1 Alosa sapidissima
GCCAAGATATGCTCATGCGTTTCGTAAAATGCCCTATGGAAACTCCCCATAGGACTATTGGTTATCCAAAATGCATACTGACAATCAAATGCTTACATGCATATGAACCCCTTTTGTGTAGAAGCATAATCTTGGTCTCAAATGAAAGATAACACTCTGAATTTTCTTGTAGACTATTTGAATTGTATGTCAGGGTTTCTGATATAGAATGACTACACAAAATATGGAATAATTACACAAAAGTCTCATTTTGTTCCATTTTCTTTGTTGCTTCAATGGGTGTGTATAAGATGGACTATACATCTGCACAACTAATATTGGATAAAACAGCATGAAGATTCCATTTCTATGGATTCCTGTGAATATGTCAAGACCCAATATGCTGAATCTACTTATTGCTAAGGATATACACTGCAGCTAGAAGATAGGGAAGCACCAAAGGTGATAGAGGGAGAGGAGGGCATTTTTGATGAAATTTAAGTGAGACATAGTAAGATTAATCTGACAATGTAAAGCACTATACAGATTGTACATGAAAAGTTGTCATGTTTGGATTCCCAAGAGTCCAAGCTTTCAAATGGTGTATACCATTACCATGCTACATAGCAATACGGTGCATACAATTGGTTTAGAATGTTGGGGGAGCTGGGGGAGGGGGGATAACCGTCTCGCCAGCGGGACACTGAAGACGGAGTAGCATGACCTCTCTTTCTGATACCCGTTGAAAAGTTGAACTGCATGGAACTGACAGGGATAATTTTTTTGTTTTTTATAAATTCAACAACAAAATAGCATGGCATATCATACCATACTGATAGATTTTGCTCTTCTCAAACACAATGTAGCCGGGTGAGATGTTTACAACTACATGACCTTTTATCAATCCAGTTGCAGTAGCCCTAAATCCCAACCACAATTGATGATTTTGAATTTATTTTATTCCGATGAAACAGAATTTATGGCTGGTGCTACAAAACTTTTAACCTCTGTAGCACCGGTGTTACTTGCAAAAAAGTTAACGTACAGCCCTGATCATGCTTACTGCATGCATCCACATACCAGGCTTCTTTCACCAACACTAATGTTATAACGTTACCATCCTTTTTGAATTAGCGCATATGTTTGGCTTACCATGTTAGTCTATGCTTATATCTATGAGCTAACACTGCTAGTTAGGAAAATGATAGCTAATGTTTGTGAAAGCTGGCTTCCACAAAAAACTTAACATTTACATGGGAAAAGATAGATAAAACACACAAAACATCCTTTCCTTAACATCTATCACAATAGTCAATTAGCATTTGAACAATAGCATTTGAACACCATTTAATGATAGCCTATTGCTAATTGAACCAATATGTTTCTTATTGAATGTTTGCCACAGTGCTCACAATTGTTATTTGTTATCTGTTCTTCACGTCATAAATACAGTTTACAATCCAGTTTTCAGAACAATACAATGTATTATTATGAATTAGCATGAGTAGGGGCACTAGATGACGGTTTAAGATGATGTCAGTGATGCATAATTCCTACTGGTAATGACTTTATTTTTTACTATGATGATTTAATATTTGATGATGGGTACTTTTAATAATGATATTGCTTAATTGTACCTTATATTCCTTGAAAAATGTTTATCTCAGTGCTCAGGATTATTTAACCAATTTATTTAATTGGTCCAAAAAATAACAAAGTTGTTAAGCAAGAAGCTATTGACTTGAGTGGTATAAGTTTTGGAATTGTATGTTGTAATGAGGCCACTGTCACCGCCATCAGATTAGTGCCCACAGTCAGTTCTAAAGTCACCACCGTCAGAGGGAGTTTTTATTTGTTTTAAATGAATAAGCTTACAATATGTTTCTTCAGTGCTGTTGAGTTATTAAAGTACTAGTCTCTTTTAATACAAAAAATATGTTTGTTGAAGAATTCTGCCCCACGGTCCGTTTGCATGCAATTTCTGAGGCCCTCCTCCTTTAAAATGGATTCAACTATTTATACAATTATTATTTTCATACATACCCAGGTATATTTGCTAAAAATGTCTATGTGTGTGAACGTATATTTAAAGTTATCATTCTACTTTGAGTATATAGGCATATCCACCAAGTCTGCTTGAAACTGTTTCAAAACAATTATCTTGTAATTAACATGCATATTTTTGTGAAGTGTATAAGAATCCTCGACAGATAACCAGTCGGTGACATCTTTGTCAGACAAACGTACACCTGTATCTTTAAATACAGCTTCTTTTAATCTTGTTTTATCGTCAAAAGACCCCTCACTGGATGGTGTATAGTAAACCGCATTTAGAGGGTCCGTCATGATAACCTTTTCACCAAATATTGATTTTGATAACATTAATTGTCACCCACACAAACACATTTACAATGGTAAAGTATCAAACTAGTTTAAAAGCTATCTATAAATACAAAAAACACATTTTCATACAAATTAATGATACAAACATCTACAGTATATGTACATACAGCTATTATATGTTGTCTATGACATGTTTTTTCAAATTTCACATACTGTTACGTGATATGGTTTGTTAATGGAGGCCCCTACTCTACATACAATAGGCTAGAGCAGTCTTCAGACAATGACCTAGCAAGCATCATTTGTTTTTAAGGGCATTAAGCACTGCAAATTCTATGGTAGGCTATAACAGAATCTTGAAAAGTCAGAATGTTTTGATTGCCTGTTTCTAACACAATGATCTTTTGAAAAAAGTATTTTTCACACTAACAGTCCAGAGCTTTAATCCAGAACTTCAGCAATGTTTTCCTTGATTGTAATGTTTCATACACAAGGGCCTCTACAGCACCCCAGGAATTTTGAGGGTTTGCATGAATTCCTTACGTCTGGAAAACACTCGTGATGACTTGTAACAATTCTGGCTTAAAAAGTCTCTGTTTTTTAGATCCCCTATGTGCTTCTGCTAGTAGTAGGCATCCGGACTTCACCGCCGAAACAATTCTCACATAACTTCTCAGCGATGATATGCTGTAGAATGCTGCACACACACGCCTTTAGGATGTTGTAAGGTAGTGACAACCAAATCCGGTAGCTTCAGAGGATTCACAGGTATTTGTTGACGAGACAATCATTGGTGTTTCAGCATTTTCTTCTTCTTGTATGTCTGTCATTTCGTTAAGTCAAACATACTCTTCAGCCATTTCAAGTTTCAAGTTATCGCTGAGACTGAAGTGACCCTTTGCATGCTCACTGTTTAAGCTTCGTAAACGAGGGTCGTTGATTCCAAAGCTGACGATTCACAATTGTTGGCTAGATCAAGGCAACGCATCGGGAAAAGACGCCTCTTGATCCTTTGGTATCTATCCAAGCCAACACTACATTTGAACAATCTATCAACCTTTTTGAAAATATTACTTAAAACAAGCATGTCTTTCCATAGATACCTCACTTTAGGACCTTGTACGAATTTCTCTACATCATTTTCTGCAGTAAATATTGCTTCAGCATATGTTGCTATTCTGTAGTCATCACTACACAGGTGAATGAACCCCTGTGGTTCTATTTCAAGACAATTAGCATAAATATGGTAACATTTGGTATAGACCGAACTATTCCATGATGCTGTGAAGGTGCTATCCGAAACAGGTAGTTCAAGATCACTCCAAATATCCCTAAACATTATCCAATCGGCAGCACAAAATGAGATGTGTAGCATCCCCTCTGAAAACACCAAATACGGTGAAGCCAAAACATATAGCTTCACACTGCATTCTTCTTTGTCAAAAACATAGCCTCCTATGCGACCATCACTCAACATCCATTGGTATTCCAGAGCATTGCTCGGTTTATGAAAAAAGTTTACGAATGTTTCCGGCTTTCCTCTTTTTGGTGCAAAAGTTATTTCAGGATCCATTAGCCTGTTGCTAACCGAAGTGAGCGTAACTCTTTTCTTGGAAACGGATACTCTTGGTGTATGCGATTCGGCCATCCTTGTAAATACAGGTCCAGAAACTCTTGACAAGTTATTGGTTTGACTGTCTTGAAAGTTAGTTACTCGGTACACACCTACCCGATGCTTTTTATGTCTTTATGTTACAACACTCCCCCCTGAACTGTTATCAACCAATGAAACACTGTGAAAAACTAACATGCCTATGTAAGACACACCCCCAAAAATGTCATCAATCACCCCTTGCGTCGCTATAAAAATGAGAAAAATGCTATGTCCGCCATTTTGAAAAGAAAGTTTGTGCGCTCCGTTAAGTAAGTAAGTAAGTATTTATTTATATAGCACATTTTACATGCACAGGGTGCAACACAAAGAGTGCGGTAGGACTCGAATACATGCACTGCAAATTTGCCAGTGTGATGCTTGACTTACGTATAGGTCTTAGATTAGATTCAACTTGAATTCCTGGGTCTTAGATTAGATTCAACTTTATTGGCATTACAGTATGCAGAGTACAAGTACAAAGTTAGCGAAATGCAGTTTGCGTCTAACCAGAAGTGTAAAAAAAGCAGGAAAGTGCAATGTGATATATAAATTATAGACGGACAGGACAAGAAATTGAAAAGAATAGCTGGTTTACAGAAGGTAAACCCAGAAGGTAAATATGTGCAGCGTATTAGCAGTAGGCCTATATAGCAAATGAACAATGTATGAACAACATGTAGGCTACAGATATGTGCAATGAAGTAGCAGTAACTTTATAATAGTAGTAAGAATACTATAGATGTATGCAGCTTATTTACAGAATATATTATAAGAAATGATTATAAGAAAACCATATAGACGGATATGCACAGTACTGTATGTACAGATATGTGCAGGAGGTTTGGACATCACTATGTCAAATAAAAAACGTAACGCTCAAATCGTGGATTGATCATGTCTTACGTTTCCCCAGTCTGCTATTTGTCCGGATAAACAGACCCCTCAGATTTTCCATCACTATGAGGTTATTGGAAATTGAACAATGCTCTATTAAAGGACGGAAACTGATTTCCGATGCGGTTTTCTGATCTAAACAAAAAAATGTGGGGATTCTCAAAGTATAAAACAAGATATATTGTCATTCAGAGATGTCAAATGATTAAAATCTCCAGAAAACAAAGTTGTGGAAACAGTTGAGTTGTCAAAAGAGAATAGCCTAAAATTACAACCTGAGGAGATTTATTTGACTAAAGGGGGCTTCGTAAGATCGTGGAGCAAATTTTTAGAGAACGGTGTGAGCAGAACTGTTGTTTCAGTTTTTTTCCTTTCATTGCTTAAGCAGAATTTTGAAATTTCAAAGTCAATTTTTTTTTTTTCGAAAAACACAATTAACACACAGCCGCCACAGCCAAATAACAGAATCCCTCGGATCTTTTACAAACTGAAACACTTGTTTTAAAATGAAACTCTATTTTGTTGTCAAATCACAAACACACCAAATGATCCGATTACACTTGAATCATGTACACACAGTAATGTACACTGTAAAATCTGATGTGTTAACTATACAACTACACTTTAAACAATTTGGAAACCGATTGCCTGGAAAAGACAAGTAAAGGAACTTATCTATGTAAGTTATATCTAAGTTATATCTAAGTTATACTAAGTAAGTAAGTCAAGTAAGTATTACTCAGTGCACATAAACATTTAAAAAAAAAAAAAAACATCTGAATCTGACAATGTGAATCTGTCAATTTGATTGTGAATTCTGTTCAGAAATGAACGCACGCAAGAATGCTTACAGAGCAATGATGAATGAATGGAATGCCCACCATTCCATGAAGAAAGTGTAACGTTATGGAAATGAGCCTTATTAGGCTTATTATTGCTTAAAGGATTGAACGAGAGAGTTTATTATTTTATACAGTTTATTATCACAAGTAGGAATGGATAAAATGTTGAAGGTCGCCAAATAATACTGTCCGGAACAGCAAGGCCTCACTATCACACGGAAACACAGAGCATCAGACGCCTCAATCTCTAAACTGAAGAGTACACGTGAAACCTCACCAAATTCACACTATAGGCTAGCTTTAGGCAAGTGCCAGACCATTCAAAAACAACCAGTCCCTTCAAAACAAGGTAGAATGCTACGTTTAGTGGAATTCCGTGTTCATTTTGGGGCTATAATGAGGGTTCGGTGCTATGTATGTATAAAGAATGTGTGAGGCAGAAGACAATGACACAAGGAATCAGTGACACAAGGAATGTAACGACGCAGTCTTTTATTGACAACTGACATCCAATCTGAATATTAACTGTTGAATATAAAATGTTTGCTTTAGTTAAAGTAGTGAGGCTGATATGTCTACAGTATATACTCAAATACAATCTGGCTTTATGAAAAATCAGAAAAATTGATTATTAAAGATAGATTATGCAGATGCAGGCCTTAATATGCCTATAAACCCTATAGGGTATTTTACACAATCTAACATACATTTCTCATGCAACCCCTTAAGGCTAACTCCAACATCACCTTCTGCACAAACTAAAAATGTGTATTATTTCATACATGCAGGGTGAACACTCTGTAATGTTTATGGTAAATCTTGTCATTATTTGAATGAAAACAGTTTAGCATTACATTGTATGTCAATGCAAAATTGTGGAAGTTAATGTGCTATATAAGGTGTATTAACAACTGGAATAATTACTTAATAATCTTTAAGTAGCCTAAGCAAGCAAGTTAGTTTGAAAGTTAGTTTGAAGCTCAAGTTAGTTTGAATGACTACATTTTGTTGAATGTGTGTGTGTCTGTATACATGTTCATATGGATGTGTGTGTGTGTGTTTGTTTGTGAGTGTGTGAGTAACAACAACTTTCGTATGAACTTACAACTCAGAATATTATACAATATACAGTACAACAAACTTTACCAAGTTAATTTACTTACTTTTTCTAAGGCAATAGGTTTTCACAGTTTTTTAAGTAAAGTGAACTAATCACAATTTACACTGTAGCCTTTTCCTTATCCTCACCCACTTGACGAGAGAGTGTAAAGAAAGACGGCGGTGCTTCATTCTTCAGGCAACAGAAACATCTGATATACACGTTCTCATCATTTGTAGGTACAGAGCACCACACCGCAGAGATACTCTCTTCTCCCTCCGTTTTACCTTTCAAACAGTTACTGATGATTCCTTGACACGTTTTAAAGTCGTAAGATCTCAAAATGATGGGGTCCTTTGGAGGAGACCCCTCGATCTGTTCAGTCACAGTAGACTATAGGTCTACAGACTCAGTTGCCCCAATTGCAAATAAAAGTCGTAGCCTAAAATGATATTACACCATTTCTCGTTTCCTCCTAACTCGTTGGGAGGAGGATCTTGATATCTGGAGGTAAAAATGGGCTTCGGTTTTTTCCTTGCCGGAGCGTTCGCCAAGCCTTCGTCAGGTTTAGAAATCCTGTTTTGAGGAGTGACTGCTTCGCTAGACGGCCCCGCAACAGCATCCATATCAATAGTGAGCGCCTCTTCCTCACTGCCGCAGACACTGCCGCTAGCACTGCTGCCAGCGCTCATTCTCTCAGCCATGTTTGCTCTTTCTCTCTAGCTCTTTAATCCTCTCTGTGTTTACGAGCCTCTGCGCTTGATGGCCTAGCGTGTCTTAATGCTTAAAGAATACCTACGTTTGCAACATAGGCTACATGTATGTAATCCTACACTACCCCTATTGTGCTTGAACTTTTCAATCGCATGCCATAAGGCTTAAAAGAGAATTTTAAAAAGGTTGCCCGGGCCCGATTGCATCTGCTCCTTTTATCCTCTCTGTTTTTACGACCCGCGTCCTTGATGGCGCAGCGTGTCTTAATGCTTAAGGAATGTCTGCGTTTGCAACATAGGCTACATGTATGTAATCCTACACTACCCTCTATTGTGCTTGAACTTTCAATCGCAGGCCATAAGGCTTAAAGGTGAATTTTAAAAAGGTTACCCAGTGCCTGTTTGCATCTGCTCAGCCATTTTCACACAATGGCTAGCCTAGGTTTCACCTCTTATGCGCGCTGATGCTGCAGAGAAGGAGAATTTTAAAAAGGTTGCCCGGGGCCTGATTGCATCTGCTCCTTTTATCCTCTCTGTGTTTGCGAACCTCGTGCTTGATGACGTACCGTGACTTGATGGTTAAGGAATGCCCCTACGTTTGCAACATACATGTGCATGTGCGAGTTCAACCCCTACCCCCTGCTGTGCCTGTACACTCAGCCTCTAACCCGGCCCACAGGCATTTTTGATTCCTCCCCATTTGTTTGATCACGCCCCCAAACCTTCCCGCTTTTTCAGTAATTTTCAGTCAAACCGTCGGAGGGAGAAGACGTGCGACTAAGAGCTCCAGACTTCAGGCTCTCTCTCTCTCTCGCGCGCGCGCGGAGCCCCATCCCCGGGACTCTGCCTGCCTGCCTCTGCCCGCTACTAGGCCCAGGGAATCACAGGGAATCCTAAGGAATCCCAAGCTCCCTGAGTTCAGAGCCCTCGCAAGCCACGCACGCCGCACAGGCCCCCAACACAAAAATTAACTGTTCAACACTGTGCCCTCTCACACTCAGGTTGTGCTTTACAGACTTTTATTTTAATTTATTTTTATTTTTCAATAATACATTTTAAAAAAAAAAAACATTACTTCTTTTATACATTTTAAAAAAAAAGTCTAAACTTTTTACGGTTTCAAGGTACAAAGCAAAGTTACACCGATGTTGCTGAAAGTTCCAGAAAAACAAGAACGGTCCCCGCCCCTTCGTATGATGTCATAAGACACGCCTGCAGAAAGTAAGACCTCCCCATCATGACGTCATAAGATACGCCTACCTCACGTGATCAAGAATGATCTGGAAGGTAACGCCCCCCTGAATCAGCGCATTTTTAATTTGACCTCTGACCTTAGTGGGAGGGCCCCCCATCCATCATCTTGACAGAAGGTGGATGTTATATCTCTCTGGCGATTGCATGAATACATAGGCTAAGATTCATTCATTCATTCATTCAACCTTTATTTATTCTCAGAGGGTCATTGAGGGAAGCCCTCATTTTCAATGAAGCCGAGATTACAGAAGCGAAGCAAAGCGCTCCACAAACAAGACACATAACAACAAGACAAAAGATGCCGGATGGAGTGGCGTAGTCGCCAGCGTGCCCATAACATCAAGACATGACAAATACCTTTAAAAAATAACAAATACAAAAAATGCAGGACGGAGCGGCGTAGTCACCAGCGTACCCGTGACACCAAGACATACAAGACAGACAACAAAACAAATAAATAAATAAAAAGTAAAAAAAAGAAAATATATTTAAAAAGGGGGAAAAGTGATGTTAAAATTAGTCTAATTTCCAAACCAGCTGAAAATGTCCAAGGGCAATGATGAGCAACTGGCCAAACCCGGTGAATTCACTGGCAGTCTGGAGATAACGTTAACGTTAGAAGCTAGGCCTTGTAGACTGCAGTCTGCAGATCACTGGAAGCACAGTCCAAGCTCCGCTCTAGAATCTTTGGTCTAAAGTACTGGGCGATCGTGTAGATCCGCAACTCAGTGGGACCCTCAACAGCGACCGCCTGTTGCTCCGTGAGACTGCAGCTCTTCACCGCCAACGTTAGTCTGCAGTTGGCATGGCAGCTCGCAGGTCAGCAACAGCTCGGCGGCCACGGCAGATCTTTCGCAGAGTAGCTAGCCTGGGTCCAGCTGTCCCGCGAGATCCCCTCGACCAGACAGTGCAGTGCACCGTTCATGGATGGATGGAAGGATGTCAGAGGCCCAGTTAGTCTCCAGTTGGCATGGCAGCCCGCAGGTCAGCAACAGCTCGGCGGCCACGGCAGATCCCTCGCAGAGTAGCCCAGGTCCAGCCGTCCCGAGAGATCCTCTCAACCAGACAACGAAGTGCAGCACCGCTCACGGATGGATGGAAGGATGCCCGATGCCCAGCTAGGGCAAAAGCTAGCTAGCCATAGCAAGCTCCCAATGGACAAACATAACGACATCAGCTGACTTAGAAGCAGTAAAAAGGACTAAGAATAACACAAAAACTATCAAAAATAACGTATATAAATAGGGAAAACATTTAACTAGACAAACCAAGACAAAAAAATAAACATGACATTACATAAAATTACGAACATTACATAAAAACAAACAAAAACATGATGCCAGACGGAGCGGCGTGTCTCACCAGCATCCCCGTAACCTAGCAACCAAGGCTAAGCACTACCTGGAAAACCATAATAGATTATTTGAATTGCCATTGGTAGCCCAAGTCCATTAATTCCGTATAACAGGATACCTCGAAGGCCGTTATCCCGCTTTATCACCCGGAGAGAAGAAATAGTCTTTTCTGATTGGCTGGTGAGGTGGCTATTAATTCTGAATAACGGGACACCTATGAAGTAGATCTGGTAAAAAAAAGTTTAATCACTGTTCCATATCAATGTTTATGAATGGAAACAACCATAGTAGGACATCGGTTGAGCCTGGAAGCAGGCTTCGCATCAATGGAATCAACTGTAAACAAGCTAACTGTCCATGCTATCACTGTTATAGAGCCAAAGAAGGTTGTACAACAAACTGAACAAGTTAGTTTCTTTTTAACCGGGTAAATTTAACAAAGTTTAGTTAGGTAATTGCATTTATATGGTTGATGGTTAAAGTATTAATATGCTAATGATATTGATGAAGGGGTGTTTACAAGGCGGAGACCTAAAACCATTCAGTTGCGCACAAAATCATGATCATTTGTGATTTGTAAAAGGCACATCTGGAAGAGTAGTGTATGCTCATTTTTTTGTGTGTATGTTCATTTTCTCTGAATCACACGTACAATTATTTGACAAATTACCTGAGATTACCAAAAGATGGTTTCTATGCAACATTTCTATAAATGAGGCCTGGACTGCCTCATTATTTTAACAATTGATTAAAATCTTCTTGCAAATTTCATTATTATTAAATGTCAAATGGATTAAAAATGTACCCAGATAGCAGTCCGTCATTGAAACATGTTAAATCAACATATGTGTGTTTAGTCAACTTTAGCAGAGGCGCCAATAATTGTGGAGGGTACTGTAGGTGTGGAATGAACATTTTTGTTTAATTAGACACAAACCTATGAAAAAATAGCAAAAATGGAAAAATACATTTTATTGCCTTTTTTATTGGTGTTAATCCATATTGCACATACAAGGTATACTAGAACAGTTCAAGGGTCAAGTTCATGGGTCAAGTTCATGTATTGGTAGGTGTAATGAAACAGGAACATAAATGCCCCACTTCCAGTACCAGAAATGGGGAAGCTAATTTTTATTGGCTTTTTGTTGCAGTTCATGCATAACTCTTTGTCAGGGTGTGAGACTGATTCTTGCCATTTCCTTGCCAAAAAGTGAGAAAAACAACCCTGTTGCTGTTTTTGTTAGACTCCTGAATGTGAGTTATTCATGAATCCATGTATTAATTAATAGTTGCTTTACTATAATTGATGCACTTCATCGTCAATATGTTGCAACTCCTTTTGGATAAAAGTGTCTGTTTAATAAATCACAACAAAGTAGTCTTATAACAAGTGGGATAATTTCTAGTCCACCCATCATTGATCCTTCCCCCTCTCCACCTTAGTGTCACTATCTTGAGAGACTAGAGACAGATCACTAATATTTTGAGATCTTATTTGTACAAATGTTATTATATAACAACACGAACATTTACAAATGCAAAGTGTGGGTAGAAAAAGAACCTGATGTTGACTCTTGGTTTGGTTGCTGAATTCACTTCCATCAAGAAGTGTCCATGTAGGGTGATTGATAACAGGATAGATCCTCTGTATTTTCATTGGTCTTAAGTCTATTTCAGTGGCATCTTGGTCAGTTACATTAGGAAACAAGTGTTCATAACACTAGCTTGATAATAATTAACAAAGGAGTTTAACAGATGTTTTGAATTTTAAAAGAGTTTCACTTACATAATTACACAAGTAAGATATAAGCAAAATGAAAGGGACTCAAATGTGCGCTTCGTCTCATCTTTTTTAAGATTGGCGATTGCAATTAATTTGGGCCAGTTCTACTTATAGCAAACTGCAATTACAAAATGAACCCATATTAATACCATGCTGATTACTGTCAGATGTAAGGAGTTGCAAAAGATTGAAGAGTTAAGTTTGTAAGGAATTTCCACTGCTATGATGTGTGGCTTCTCTATCTGTCGGTGTGAAATGCTCTTCCTTTTTTTTCAGATCTTCTTCATCTGAGCCATAAGTTCCTCAAGACTGCAATCTGTATCACCCACTGTTGCAGCTGAAGAGGCAGCATCTCCACCCTGAAATCAATAGCAACAGTAGCTTGAATGTTAAGAACTTCATTTTGTCTGCTGAGACAAATGTACTGACTCCAAAACCAAAACAGTGTTCGTACTTTAAGTCAAATGTAAAATTCCATGACTTTTCCCTGACTTTCTTTAACAAAAAAACTGAATTCCCATGACCTACTATATAATAAATGATTCTTTGACATTTCTTTAGAGTGGGAAAAGAATAGATGAGCATTGAAAAGACAAAGTATGGCTAACCGCAACCACTTAAAGGGATACTTCACAGATTAGAATTAAGCTTTGTATCAGTAGAAACCTTAGCCTAGAAATCTAGACGCACCCTAACGGTGGCAAATTAATTTGCTCAGCCTGTACGTCTAGTATCAAACCATAGGGATTTCTATTGGCTGACGCCGTGGACTTCATCCAATCACAGCGCTCTATTTTGTTAGAGAGTCTTAAGGCGGGCTTAACAGGATAATGACAGTCGGTGAACAACAAGGAAGGTGGCTATGGCTAACGAAGAGCGGTTGTTTGAATCGGCGTTGGTGTCAACTTTGGAGGAGTTGGACTTGTGCTTTTCTTTGAAAGTTGAGCAACACAATGCACTTAAGTAATTCCTTTCGAAGAAGGATGTATTTGCCGTTTTGCCGACCGGATACGGATATGGTCGTAGCACTGGCCTATTGCATGCCTAGGCAGTTTGAAAGACAATTCTCTGCCCGCCCCTTGAATTAAGCGAGGTAAATCGATTCCAGACTATACATTTCTGATTCTGGTTCGATTCCAGACTATACATTTCAATGATATAGGTTGGCCCGCCAGGCTATAGAAACCTGGTAGTATTTTCGAATGACCGTGCTTCCCTCCCTCATGTTCCGCTGAGACGAGAGATATCTGTATGTGTGTTGGGCAGCCGTGGTCTACTGGTTAGTGCTTCGGACTTGTAACCGGAGGGTTGCCGGTTCGAAACCCGACCAGTAGGCATGGCTGAAGCGCCCTTGAGCAAGGTACCTAACCCCTCCCTGCTCCCCGAGCGCCGCTGTTGTTGCAGGCAGCTCACTGCATCGGGATTAGCAACAATGGCGGAAGGTAGTTTTGGCAAAAGGGGATTTTGAAGATCTGGGGCCTCATGTACAAAGCTTGCGTACGCACAAAAATGCTGCGTACCCCATTTCTCACGCTCACGTCCGGATGTACGAAGACTGACTTGAACGTGAGAATGTGCGGTCCTCCACGCAAACTTCATGTCTGGCGTACGCACATTTCTAATGTGTATCGTCAGTTGGCAACACTTAGAGGCAATGCAGCGCAACAACATTATATGATCGCGAGTCTAGGCCTTTATTTGCACAGTATATTGTGAAACGTGGGTTATTAAAAATGATAACACTTCGAAAATAGGCCTATGTTTCTAAATTTGGACATGCAACATGCGCAAATTCTACTAAGTTATGCAACAACCTATCTACGATGACAACTGTAGACTTATTAGAGGATAAGAATTAAAAGGGAATGTGAAACATAGCCTACACAGCCCCGATATTTGGTTACGCGATTGTTGATGACTGGTTATCAAACATTTCAGATTCTGAAGAGCTTTCCACAAAACCTGTGATAAATGGGGTCGGCTTCACGCATTTGCCCATGCCTTAACATTTGCCGAGTGTTTTCCCTTCATATCTCCGATAGTTTTCATTTTAAAAGAAATACATATGGGACAGGATCATGCATGTGAATAGAAAGGCTGACTAATAAGTGTGAATATAAGATATTTCCCTGATTGACTGCATGGCTACTTTGACTTTCCTTGAGTAAGCATTTGCATTATTGTCACACTTGTGTGCAAATATAGGGATATGATCCAGAAATCGTAATGTTGTGGCGAGGATCAACTGAGTTCATTCCATTCGGGTGCACGATGCGTGGTACTTGGACACGATTTATTTAATGATTTTTTAATAAATGCAGTTATGTTGTCATGGTCCAAATGCATTCAACCCAGTTATGCGAACCCTGTCACCTACTTGCAGACTGACCAATAATTCTGCCACGGTCTCAGCCTAGCCACTGCCACGCTCTGCCACTACTGTTTTTGTTTTGTTATTAATTATTACAGATGATAAAGACATAATATTCTTGCCATTTCGTCAGATAAGCACTTCTACCTCGCAATCGCTGGAAATAAACTTTTTTATTCATTTGTTGATTTCAATTATTAAACTTTGCAAATTGCAACAGGTTTGAGTATGAATGGATTCACAGATGAGTTTTCATTGTTATTAATATTGCGGGATAGGCCATTTTGTCTTCGCAGAGGTCTGCGCTCTCGAATGTCAGACAGAGCCAGGCTTGTGCTGGGGCGGACTGGTGGTGTCAATGCTCTCACAAAATCGGCTGAGGAAAAGGCAGTATGTAGAGCACCATAGCTTTGTGCCACACATGGACAGGGGGGTCCTGGATACATATTTCAGAAGGATCCCGAAGGTGAGAGAACTGTGTTTGGAATATCAGCCAATTCAGGGTTCCCGACAACAGTAGCCTAACGTTACTGTGGCTATCAAGAAACTGTTGATGCTCAGGATGAGCTATAGGCCTAATACGTTTGACATTGTTCATATATTTGGTTTCAATTCAAAGTTCAAATTCATGTTGGATGTGGTTTATTTTCTTATCCTTAGTGTTGCTACATTAGAGTAGCCTATTAGAGAAAAAGTGATTCCAATTGGGAAAGGTTGACGACATAATGTTTAATTACTCCTTCATAAGCCGGATGAATGAAACAAGCATAGGGGACAAAATAAACATAGGCCACAGTTTAAGCTAAACATACGTAGTTTAACCTATGTAAATGTTCTACAACTTCGATATTTTGCAATATCCTAAACCAGAGGCGGTTTTTTATACGGGCAGTAGCCTAGGCAAATGGGCAGTCGCTGAGAGTGGCACGAGCACTCACAAAAAAAACAAAAAAAAAAAAACCTTTCATTAGGTCTCGCACACAGAAGATGAGAAGGTAATGAGGAGGGGCAGCCGATCACCTTCTCCCTGGAGCAGGGGAGCGGGAAATATCGCACTAGGCCTACTGATGCAATTAGTAGCACATTTCGCTGCTGCTGCTGCTGGACATGAGTTAAATGCGGATATGCTAGCCTATGCTGTCAATTCGCGAGGCACCTAACATGGAAGTATGTAAAATGCATGACTTTCGTGCAAACAACAATTATGATGTGCTGTTAACGTTCGCAAAATAGCGATTTTTGGAAAAATTCCATATAGGACCTACGATATACAGTATGGCCAAACGATTGAGTGCAAAATGAAACAATGATCGTTTTACTTTTAGAATTAATTTAAAATAAATCTCATAATTGGTCCAAACCCCCTCACCCGACATGCCCAGACCTTTTCCCTCAACATGGATAGCTCCAACGTCACCCCCTCCACCTGCATCCGCAACCTTGGAACCATCTTCGATTCCACCCTCTCCTTTGTACCGCATGTCAACTACGTCCCCAAAACCGCCTTCTTTCACCTCTGTAACATTGCACGCCTCCACCCATCATCTCTGTCCACCACTGCAGCTGAAACGCTGAAACACTCATCCATCACCTCCAGACTGGACTACTACTTTACGGACTAGCAAACAAAATCACCAACAAACTTCAATATGTCCAGAACTCAGCTGCCCGCCTTATCACGTCCACCCGCCACCAAGACCACATCACCCCTGTCCTCCACAACCCCCACTGGCTCACAGTCAAACACAGAATCAACTTCAAAATACTCATCCTCACATACAACAAAGCACTTAACCTTAATACCCAGATCTGCCACAATTCATGTATTAATACTTGCATCGATTTAATTTTGATAAATAAAATACAAAAAGCGTATTATAAAAAATCTTATATTTTGACATGTATCTCAGCACTGCAAGCTGGCAGCTCGACTTGCCTTTCATGTGTGTGGCAGACTGTCCTGAATCTTGCAATATTATTGCCATGGTGGAGGGATTCTCTGGGGCTGAGCAAATGTGAAAAATATGTGGTGTGTGCCTTACGGAAATAAATGACATTTTTTATTTAGCCCTATGAGCCCTACTCTATTTTTGGCCATTCTCACTACCTTTAGTTATAAGCTGGTCCTGGTCATTGTAAGTGCCATTTACACATGCTACATTTTTTTCAGCACAGTCCAGGCTACCCAGATCTGCCACCATTTCATATATTAATACTTGCATTGATTTGATTTTGATTTTTAAAAAATACAAAGACAAAACGTGTATTATACAATTCTTACATTTTGAAATGTATCTCACCACAGCAAGCTGCCAGCTGGACATGACTTTCATGTATGTGTAGACCAGACTGTCCTAAATTTGGCAATATAAGAACCATGGTGGAGGGAGACTTTGGTGCTGAGCAAGACATATGTGGTGTGCACCTTACAGAAATAAATGGCTTTTTTTTTCTTCATTTTTTCATTTAGTGATGAAAAATGACCTTTCTGCTCCATATCTGTGACACGAACAGATCTGACTTGACCTGAGTTTGCGTGTTAGCCTGTGTGTGCACTCATGATAATTCTCTACAACAACTTTTTACTGCATTGCCATGAACAAAGTAAAGACAAAAAGGTATTTCTTTGTCGAACAAATTGGGATGCAATGAGCCTTGAATTGGATGCCATGCAGGAATTTGCTAGGATCTCAAAACCGGATTATGAACATGCTTTGCCATAGATAAACGCATGATAGCAGTGGATTATGAACATGCTTTACCACAAAAACACACAAAAACAAGCTATATGAAGTTATCATTTTCCTGTCACTTTGTCTGTTTTATAACCCGGAAGGATATACTTGGTATCAAATGATAGCTCTGTGTCTCCTCTTTTGTACATGACGTTATTATTTTGTAGTCACTTCGTCTGTTTTTATAACCCAGAAGGATCGATATACTTGGTACCAATGGATAGCCCTGTGTCTACTCTTTCATCCGATATGCTTGCCATATCTATGCGATCACAGGTTTACGAGTAATTCAAACGAGAGTAATGGGTGCGCAGGTGAATGCAGAGAAGTATAGACTGTAAATATGATGCAATTTGATTTCATTTCACGATTTTTTAAATTTTCATACTTGATCGTACAGACAAGTGCGTAGTCTCGTTGGAAAGCCCCACTTCTGCTCTGTCACGCAATTCAGTCAGGTCCACACCTGACAGTTCCGCAGCAATGTAACAGAGAAGAAAGGGTGTGTTTTTTGACGCACTTTGCGTCAATTGGGTTCTAAGGGTTAATGTAATGCGGAACTACTGTTAGATACGCGAGTTCTTTAGGGACACTTAAAGGGGTGGTTCAGGATTTTGGACATAGGACCTCATTTTCAAGTAAGCAAGTGTGATATTTATCAGTGGAGACCGTTTTCAACACGTTTCATCCAGTCCTTCTAATTGCAGAGTTTGCAGGTGCTAGGCTAGCGCAAGTCATCAGTATGTGTTAGCCTGCCACTAAAAACAGTCTTACCCACTCCAAAGTACACCTGAGGCAAATTCCAGACAATCGATGTAAATGTCTGTGTTGATAGAATAGTGTTAGAAATACAACACTACCCTCGCATCGCGTTGCAATAGTTATACTTTGTTCCCTGAAGTTGGTAGTAGGCATATAAGCAGCGCAGCGGCGGACTGATATTACCAATACTACTAGGTATCCCCATTGGAGTGCACTTCTCTGTTTACTTTTCGGCGCAGTACTACTAACCGGAGGAAGTATAATTCCGTCCCTCAAACTAGTCCCTCAAAATGTAATGCGGTCATTGAAATGCAAGGATAGAATAATTATAGAAATAAAACTATCAACACAGACAATAACATTGATAGTCTGGCGTTATAATGTTATGTACTGTGGAGTGGGAGGTCATGGAGGATAGATGGATGGTGTTGTGCACAATGCGCTCTTAAAATAACATATAAACTCGCCATAGACTTCTGACCAGGTTTCTCTTGGTCAGTGGCGTAATGCGTTTTAGGTGGTGTACAATAGCGATTTTTAGACAATGCGCTAGGCCACTCCCTAGGTTGTTAATTGCCACACCCCTGGGTGCATTGTTTAACCCTTAGAACCCGAAAAAACACACCCTTTCTTCTCTGTTAGATTGCTCCGGAACTGTTCATTGCAGCGAGATGAAACCTTTATTGCGTGACAGAGCAGAAGTGGGGCTTTCCAACGAGACAACACACTTGTCTGTACGATCAAGTATCAAATTGCATCATTATATTACAGTCTATACTTCTCTGCGTTCACCTGCGCACCCATTACTCTCGTTTGAATTACTCGCGAACCCGTGATCGCATAGATATGGCAAGCATATCAGATGAAAGAGGAGACACAGGGCTATCCATTGGTACCATGTATATCGATCCTTCTGGCTTATAAAGACAGATGAAGTGACTGCAAAATAGTAACGCACATACACAAACCAACGCTGCACACCCATTACTCTCGTTTGAATTACTCGTGGACCCGTGTTCGGATAGATATGCCACGCATGTCAGATGAAAGAGGAGACACATAGCTATCATTTGATACCAAGTACACCCTTCTGGGTTATAAAACAGACAGCAAAATAATAACTTCATATAGCTTGACTTACCCCATGTGTTTGTCTGTTTTTGTGGCAAAGCATGTTTATAATCCAACGCTATCGTGTGTTTCTCAACGGCAAAGCATGTTCATAATCTGGTTTTGAGATCCTAGCAAATTGCTGCATGGCATCCAATTCAAGGCTCACATTGCATCCCAATTAGTTCAACAAAGAAACACCTTTGTCCCTTTCCTTTGTTCATGGCAATGCAGTAAAAAGTTGAGACTCATTATGAGTGCATTCACCATAGGAACACACAAGCTAACACACAAACTCGGGTCAAGTCAGGTCAGATCAGTTCCTGTCACAGATATGGAGCCCAGAAAGGTCATTTTTCATCACTAAATAAAAAATGGCATTTATTTCCGTAAATCACACACCACATATTTCTGTAAATTGCTCAGCCCCAGAGTATCCCTCCAACAGATTCAGGACAGTCTGCCCTACACACACATGAAATGCATGTAGAGCTATGAGCTTGCTGTGGTGAGATACATGTCAAAATATACCATTTTTATAATAGGCTTTTTATATTTTAATTCTTTAAAAATCAAAATAAATGCTAGTACTAATACATTAAATGATGACAAATCTGGATAGCCTAGACTCTGCTAAAAATACACATGCAAAATAACAAAATAAACTTTGCGCCGGGTAGAAAACAAGTTTTATGCCATGGGCCAGGGTGCAAAATAGGGCCCTAGGTCTCGCTTGTTTGCACGCTAACAATCAAGAATTATGATATATAGGCTAACCCTGAAAATGTCTAACCATCTGCGACACATGGAAAATATAATGCTAACTGAAACTGAAATAATATGTGAACAAACAATAACTTTCCAAGACAACATTAAACTATTAGGCTGAGGTGCAAACTATTAGGCTCAGTGCAGATTTTTTTTGTTTCGCTGCGGGAATGTGAATGTGCAAGTAACACTTGTTAAGCAGCAAGTTTTTAATTTAAACCCACCGAGGGCAGAAGAAGAGTAGCCTAACAATGTGATGTTTTATTTTGAGTCTATAGTCAGAGATACACTTTAGTGTAGCATGGGGCATTAGTTTGTTAGACAACAGTTTCTTCTTTTCCTCAGTCATATCGCTGCTGCAAGCAGGCTTTGCGTCACAGAAAGTGAGAGAGCTAAAGCCCGCAAACAACTAGGTAGGTCTGCAAAAATAGCACAAAGAGAGGCCAATCATGCCTGTCATTCTCTGTCTATGTCTGGTCACTTTCTCCCTTGATCACTTGTATGAAATCGCCAATAGTTTCACAAATTGCCCCCCCCCAACCAAAAAAGCTCTTCAGATCTACAATATTCACATGAATGACATATTTTGAATAAGTCGAATTTTGCTGAAAAGCAACTGGTTTGCAGGAATGATACCTCTGTTTACTGCTGATTACTCACCTCCACTGGAATAGTATAAGCTAAAGTAATGCCATCTGGCAAGGTAAGCGCAGGTCCAGATGCCACCTTCAGCTCCTCTTCAGTGATCTCAGACACTAACTCGATACCTGTCAGAGAGAAGAGTGTCCAAAAATCATTTAAATATTCATATACACTCAGACACGGCTCGTTCACTAGGGCAGGAGGGGCAGAGCCCTCCTAAAGATTCATCCACTAGAAAAGTAGATCCACAAAATATATTTTTTTAAATAAAATGTTGTTTGTTTATTATTGTAATCAGTGGCAAAGTACTCAATCATGTTACATTTTTGTATGATTTGCAAAGAAATTTCGAAAATATCGCAAAGATTTTGTTGATCATATCCGTAGTTGTTGTAGGCCTACTGTAACGTTACATTTAATTTCTGGTAGGGCAGTGACGTCACTGCCCTGAAATAATTGAACAGCGCCTGCTGTTTGTCTATGTAAATCTGTCGACCGATAATGGAACTGCAGCTAGAGCGCGGTTAGTAGAAGGTCGGGTGGGCAGATCATGCCACTGCCCACCCTATACGACGTCAGAACTTACTGTAATATGCCTACTGTTGGCCTACTGTAGTAGGTCTTATTTCACATGCTAGAGATGTTTAGGAACACAATTTCAGAAATCAGCACAAAGAAAGGAACATAATAAATACACTTACTGCTAAATTGCAAGAGAGGCACTAGGCTACTTTGGCGATTTTACTCGCTTTGCTTTCAACCCAGGATCATCGTGGTTGCAATAAATCAATTTAATAATACATACTCAGTGCAATGCAGTGATTACATAAATACGTTTTGTCTCATTATGGTCAATAATGATGTTATTCCACTGCACAGACCTTCATGAGACAGACAAACAGACCAACACATATTAGCCTACTGACTGACATGTAGCCTATTTACGAATGATTAATATACAAAATCAATAATATATAACTTTTTGAATGATTCTTATACAAATAAATGCATATAAACTAAATGCATTCAAACAATTGTGTTTGTTGTTATGAGGGCCTAACACACTAGTGCATATTGTATGTATTTCCGCAAAAAAGAACTTGTTTCAATGGGAGCTTTGACAACATTCTAAATCACATTTTTATGACTATATTTATCACACTGCAAAAAATAAAATCTATTTGGGATTGTTTTTAATATGAGGAGACTTACCTTGCACTCTCTTGAAAGATAATTTATACTTAACTTATGAAGACTTTGACTTAAGTAAATTTGTCTTGATAAGACAAATTTAAAATAACACACTGGCAGACACATTTGCTTGTTTTCAGGATGAAACATCTTAAAAGGAGTTAAACTCTTCTTAAATTAAGTATGATTGAAGTGAAAGTGCTAGGTAAGTCTTTTTATACTGAAAACAATGTTAACTTTGACCTTGATTTAAGATTAATAACACTAGGTTAGATTTTATTAGATAAGCCGTTTTTGTAGTGTATAACTTTTGAACAGATACATATATTTGTTCAAATAAGGTTTTGTTAAATCACCCACAAAATTAATTGTTTCATACACTCTACATGTCTCTCTCTTGTAGACAAATATGTCAAAAATGCGTTTATATGTGAATTAAATGAGATTTTGATGATTTACGGATAGACATTACTTCACTCTACTGTATTACCCTATTTTACATAATTTTATAAAACTAATCTTTCTTAGTAAAATTATTTTTATATTTTATTGGTAGAATATAATATTTTAGAGAAATATGTATTTTGTTTGTGAGGTGGTCATTCAGCACTGAAAATGGAAAGTTCGGTACAGGCACCAAAGGATTAAATTAAGTCAGTTTGATTTTATTTTATCTTAATATCACATTATTAACACTTGCTTAGATAACAGTTTTTGCAGTTTGCAGTGTATCAAGACTTTAAGGTACCATACTCACCCCATTCATTGTCTTCATGCACCACTTCGTCTTTGACTTCAGCCACATCTTCCCTGGGTCTCTGTGCCTCATTTTTCTAATTGGAAGTGCATTTGTTAATTATTATTATTTCACTGCTTGGTTGAATTTCCCATTGCCCTACGTAATTTAGAACAACCAATAACATTATGTTATTTGATGAAATGTGTCAGGAAAAAGTAGTTCTACAAACAAGACAGTTCTAGCGATTAAAACGATTAAATTATAACAGATGAACACACCGCAAGTGGCAACAGTGGAATAAGCGAGATAATGGACTCCACGGTGGTCTGTTAACAGAATTTAATGCACTTACGCGGCGCGTCGGGCCGTATTACAACCTCAACCGTGCATTAATTTCTGTTAACAGACCACCGTGTCGTCCATTATCCCTTACATAACGTATGTCAAGTATTGTGTATCTTCACATTATTGCACTTAACCCTCTGGAATATGAAATTGTATGGGTGCGGCCAAAATCAATGGGAAACGTAGTCTTATTTCATATATTAAAGGTGCATTCTACGCGATTTCAAGCCCATAAATTTTTTTGTCACATTCAGCAATAATCTCCTCACGACCACTAGCTGCCAATTTCATAATTACAATGTAAAAACCATGGTTTCTGTAGTCTCTGTAGGCAGCATCACATGCCACTATGTCTCACCATCTAGTGCCACCATCAGTTAAACATTTTAAATGCAAGAAAAGCCTCAGAGACCACAAACTTTGACCAATCTGGACAAGACTTGGCACATTTGATCTTTAGACAAAGCCCAACATAAGTTATTTGTCAGATTTTTGACCACTCGGGCAGCGCTAGAGAAACAGGAAGTGAACTCACGTCAGTAACCCTTTCATAAATCGAAACCAAATTTAGTACAAGGCATCAGGGCATGGCCCTGACCACGCACACCAATTTCCATGCCCCTAGGTCTAATCCTCTAGCGCCACCAACAGGTCAAAATTATTCACATTCACTGCTACCTGCTTGGCCCCCTCATTGCTATTTTGGACAGTTCCATATTTGGCAAAAATGTCCACCCTCGGAAAAGCAGGCGTGAATTAGCAAATAAACAATCTCTGTGGAAACTGTAGATTTTTTCTGCTGTAAAACCCCTTTCAGTGAAGTAAATCCCTTAACATTTTTCCTTAGGAAACCATTGAAGGTATTCTGTGCAACACGCTTAACCCTTGTAAGATATTTATGTTACTCAGCCAATGTTCCCACCACATTATTAGGCTTTTAAATCAATACAGCCATAACAATTTATGTAAAAATACTTAACAGATGTTTACTTTAGCTCAATTACCAATGATGTAGACATAATTTATGGTTCATATTCTGTGAGATCACACTTATAATAATTTTCATTTTTTGTGAGAAAATGAGGAAATTCAATTATAAACTAGAAGTGGGCTTGGTCAGGTGCAGTTTGCCAAAAGGATTGCAATAGTACCTCATTTTTGAAAATCAGGCACATGGATCAAAAGTTATCTGCATTAACGCAACATCCAGTAAGCAAGAACACATAAATAAAGTGGTTTCTAGGGTAATCATGCTGGTTGCTATGGTGGATGCTAGGGTCACATAGTGATGGTTGCATGGTTGTTGCTAGGGTAATTAAGATAGTTGCTAGGGTAATAATAATAATAATAATAATACGCTTTATTTGTATAGCACCTTTCATACACAGAATGCAGCTCAAAGTGCTTTACATTTGAAGCATGTAACACAATAATAGTCGGTCAGTCATTATCAATCACTTTTCTTCATTGCTAGGGGCCGTTTATGATCAACTCAGCAACATATCAAAAATATAGAAAATGACATGTCATAAGACTGGCAGCCTTAACCCTCTTAAATAAGGGTAATTAGTATGGTTGCTAGGGTGTTGCTATGGTACCTATGGCGGTTGCTATGCTGGTTGCTACGGTACTCATGTTGGTTAATATGGTGGTTGCTTATGTCACATTATAGTGGTGGTTGCTAGGTTGTTGCTAGGGTAATTAAGATGGTTGCTAGGGTGTTGCTAAGGTCATTAAGATGGTTGCTAGGGTGTTGTTGGGGTATATATGGTGTTTCCCACACAGCAGTTGACTCCTAGGTGGATCCGCCTTCAAGTCGCCAAACCCGCGTGACTGTCACATTTGTTTTGGCACCACAGAGGATCAGCTCTGCCTCCGGGCGGTGCCGTAAATTCTACTGTCAAACAGCAGATCCTGAATGGACCCATGTCCGATCAGCGGAGCGCCTTTACTGTAATTATTACTATTATTATTATTATTATTATTATTGGGGGCCAAGCAGCGAAGGCACCCATTGTGTTTCAAGCTTTTCCTATTATTGGGGGCCAAGCAGCGAAGCTGCGAAGGCACCCATTGTGTTTCTATTGTTTCTTATTGGGGGCCGGCACCCATTGTGTTTCTCTTATTGGGGGCCGGCACCCATTGTGTTTCTATTTGTTGGGGGCCAAGCAGTGAAGCTGCGAAGGCACCCATTGTGTTTCTATGATTGGGGGCCGAGCAGCGAAGCTGCGAAGGCACCCATTGTGTTTCTATGATTTCTTATTATTATTGGGGGCTAAGCAGCGAAGCTGCGAGGCAACCCATAGTGATTGGGAGCCAAGCAGCAAAGCTGCGAGGCAACCCATAGTGATTCTATTTGTTCTTAATATTGGGGGCCAAGCAGCGAAGCTGCGAGGCAACCCATAGTGATTCTATTTGTTCTTATTGGGGGCCAAGCAGCGAAGCTGCGAGGCAACCCATAGTGATTCTATTTGGGGGCCAAGCAGCGAAGCTGCGAGGCAACCCATAGTGATTCTATTTGTTCTTATTGGGGGCCAAGCAGCGAAGCTGCGAGGCAACCCATAGTGATTCTACGTATTCTTCTTCTTATTATTGGGGGCCAAGCAGCGAAGCTGCGAGGCAACCCATAGCGATTCTACATATTCTTCTTATTATTATTATTATAACAAAACGCTAATTTGCCATTAAACCATACAGTAAAAAGTTGGGATATTCGGCACATTGATTCGGTTCAGGTCATATCTTCAATTTATCAAAGTTTCAAGTCTGCACTTTGAGTGCTCTAGCGCCACCAACATTTCAAATTTTTTATTACATCTATGCACATAACGTTTGAACGGTACACCACATTTTGAACATTAAGGTATATTTGGAATCCTTGGATGAGACCGAACTCAACGCAGATGTGAATTTATGAGGAAAACATAATTGATCAGGCTGCCATATTGGATTTAATCAAAAACACCTAAAAGGCATCAAAGTTGGCAAAGTTTGTCTGATTTTCACGAAACTTGACGTAGATGATCTTCAGACCATGACTCATAAATGCATTGCTTTTAGGAGCCATATTCAAAACCCGTCGCCCGTCACGACCAATCAAGTTTGGCAGCGAAGCCACCAAACAGGAAGTTAAGTGATCTCAGCAAGGCTTTCGCGTATCAACACCAAACTCAGTATAGGGTCTCAGGACCCAATTAGGAGGAGGCTCAATAAATTTGGTGACTTTTGACCTATAGGTGGCGCTATAATTACCAAAATTACGTTTTAGCCTGTAACGGGTCATGTGTTTGGAATTAAAGCATATTAGTGATATCTGTTAATACCTTTAGAGGTCCTTAGGCCGCCACATGCCAACATGTGACGTCAACATAATTGATTCGACCGCCATATTGGATGTCATCAAAAACACTTAAAAGGCATCAAAGGTCACAAAGTTTCTCCGATTTTCACGAAACTTGACGCAGATGATCGTCAGACCATGACTCATAAACACATTGCTTTTTGGAGACATATTCAAAACCGGTTGCCTGTGACGACCAATCAAGTTTGGCGGCGAAGCCGCCAAACAGGAAGTGAAGTGATCTCAGCAAGGCTTTTGCGTATCAACACCAAACTCAGTAGAGGGTCTCAGGACCCAATTAGGAGGAGGCTCAATACATTTGATGACTTTTGACCTATAGGTGGCGCTATAATCACATGAAGTGGGCTCATATTTCAGCAATGCTTTCCCATATTGAAACCAAACTTAGTATATGGACTTGGGACCTCATCCTGAGGACAGACAATAATTTTAGCAACCTTTGACCACTAGGGGTGCTATAATTTGCAATACTTTCTCGTATCAACACCAAACTTGGTATGTGGACTCGTGACTACAACCTGAGGACGCACAATAAATTTGGTAACTTTTGACCACTAGGGGTGCTATAATTATCAACACTTTCTCGTATCGACACCAAACTTGGTATGTGGACAAATGACTACAACCTGACTACGCACAATAAATTTGGTGATGTTTGAGGTATGCGTATGTGTTGGGGGTTATTGGGGTGTGTGGGAAAGGAGGTTTATCTGTGTATATGTGTGTGTGTGGGATGGGGGGTTAATTGGGTGTGTGTATAATGTAACAACATTGGGTTGCCATGACAACTCCTGCTCAACTGCTTGGCCCCCACATTGCTGCTTGCAGCTATATTTGGGGGCCAAGCAGCGAAGCTGCGAGGCAACCCATAGTGATTCTACATATTCTTATTGGGGGCCAAGCAGCGAAGCTGCGCGGCAACCCATAGTTTTTGTACCTTTTCTTCTTATTATTATTATAATTCCTCTCCTCTGGAAGTCTATGGCAGCCCATAGAACCGTACAGTAAAAAGTTGTGAAATTTGGCACATTCATTCCATACATTCCCATATTCCATTTCACAAATTTTCAAGTCTGAACCCCAGGCAGTCTAGCGCCACCAATGTGTCAAAGTTGGCGTTGCATCCATGCACTTAACTTTTGAACCGTATGTCCAATTTTGAATATCCATATATAGTTGGAACCCCTTGACGGACCTGAGTTCAATGACTCCTATTACGTTACTTTCCGCCATATTGGACCTCCGCCATATTGGATTTCATCAAAACCACTTAAAAGTTTTCATAGGTCACAAACTTCATCCAATTTTCACGAAACTTGACACAGATGATCTTCAGACCATGTCTCATAATTACATTGCCTTTGACACCCATACTCAAAGCTGGTCGCCAGCCACGACCAATCAAAATTGGCGGCGAAGCCGCCAAACAGGAAGTGAACTCAGATCTCGGCAAGGCTTTCACATATCAAAACCAAACTCACTACATGGGCTCAGGACCCAATTAAGAGGAGGCTCAATAAATTTCATGACTTTTGACCTACAGGTGGCGCTATAATTAACAAAACTACATTTTGGCCTCTATGGGGTGATGTGTTTGAAATTAAAACATATTAGTGATCTCTGTTAATACTTTGGGAGGTCCTTAAGCTGACACATATCAACTTTTGACATTAACATAATTCATTGGACCGCCATATTGGATTTCATCAAAAACACTTAAAAGTTTTCACAGGTCACAAACTTCATCCAATTTTCACGAAACTTGACACAGATGATCTTCAGACCATGTCTCATAATTGCATTGCCTTTGACACCCATACTCGAAACTGGTCGCCAGTCACGACCAATCAAAATTGGCGGCGAAGCCGCCAAACAGGAAGTGAACTCAGATCTCGGCAAGGCTTTCACATATCAAAACCAAACTCACTACATGGGCTCAGGACCCAATTAAGAGGAGGCTCAATAAATTTCATGACTTTTGACCTACAGGTGGCGCTATAATTAACAAAACTACGTTTTGGCCTGTATGGGGTGATGTGTTTGAAATTAAAACATATTAGTGATCTCTATCAATACTTTGGGAGGTCCTTAGGCTGTCAAATATCAACTTTTCACATTAACATAATTGATTGGACCGCCATATTGGATTTCATCAAAAACACTTAAAAGTTTTCACAGGTAACAAAATTCATCCAATTTTCACGAAACTTGACACAGATGATCTTCAGACCATGTCTCATAATTGCATTGCCTTTGACACCCATACTCAAAACTGGTCACCAGTCACGACCAATCAAAATTGCCGGCGAAGCCGTCAAACAGGAAGTGAACTCAGATCTCAGCAAAACTTTCACATATCAAAACCAAACTTGGTTCATAGACTTGGGACCCCATCCTGAGGACACACAAAACATTTAGTGTACTTTGACGACCACTAGGGGCGCTATAATTAGCAATACTTTCTCGCATCAACCTCAAACTTAGTACGTGGACTAGTGGTCACAACCTGAGGACGCACAATAAATTTGGTGACTTTTGACCACTAGGGGTGCTATAATTAGCAAGACTTTCTCATATCAACACCAAACTTGGGACGTGGACTCATGAACACATCCTGAATAGCTACAATACATTTGGTGTCTTTTGACCACTAGGGAAAACTATGACTTGAATTAGGCTCATATCTTACTAACGCTTTCATGGATTGAAACCAAACTTTGTACATGGACTCAAGACCCAATCCCAATCCAATTCAATCCAATCCAATCAACAATCACATGAAGTAGGCTCATATCTCAACAATCCAAATCCAATCCCAATCCAATCCAATCCAGTCCAATTCAATCCCATACAATCAACAATCACATGAAGTAGGCTCATACCTCAGCAATCCCAATCCAGTCCAATCAAATCTAATCCAGTCCAGTCCAATCCAGTCCAATCCAATCCAATCCAGTCCAGTACAATCCAATCTAGTCCAGTCCAGTCCAATTCAATCCAATCCAATCAACAAT
Organism: Alosa sapidissima; assembly: GCF_018492685.1. NCBI lineage: Eukaryota > Metazoa > Chordata > Actinopteri > Clupeiformes > Clupeidae > Alosa > Alosa sapidissima. The sequence goes on from NC_055973.1 coordinate 328,955, forward strand.
CACTTGAAGTAGGCTCATATCTCAGCAATGCCAATCCAATCCAGTCCATTCCAATCCAATCCAGTCCTGTCCTATTCAGTCCAGTCCAATCCCAATCCAATCCAGTCCAGTCCAATTCAATCCAATCCAGTCCAGTACAATCCAATCCAGTCCAGTCCAATTCAATCCAATCCAATCAACAATCACATGAAGTAGGCTCATATCTCAGCAATCCCAATCCAATCCAATCCAGTCCAGTCCAGTCCATTCCAATCCGATCCAATCCAATCCAATCCAATCCAATCCTGTCCAGTCCAATCCCAATCCAATCCAGTCCAATTCAATCCAATCCAATCAACAATCACATGAAGTAGGTTCATATTTCAGCAATCCCAATCCAGTCCAATCAAATCTAATCCAGTCCAGTCCAATCCAGTCCAATCCAATCCAATCCAATCCAGTCCAGTCCAGTCCAGTACAATCCAGTCCAGTCCAGTCCAATTCAATCCAATCCAATCAACAATCACATGAAGTAGTCTCATATCTCAGCAATCCCAATCCAGTCCAATCAAATCCAATCCAGTCCAGTCCAATCCAACGCAGTCCAATTAAATCCAATCCAATCAACAATCACATGAAGTAGGCTCATATCTCTGCAATCCCAATCCCAATCCAGTCCAGTCCAATCCAATCCAATTCAATCCAATCCAATCAACAATCACATGAAGTAGGCTCATATCTCAGCAATCCAAATCCAATCCAATCCAGTCCATTCCATTCCAATCCAATCCTGTCCAATTCAGTCCAGTCCAATCCCAATCCAATCCAGTCCAATTCAATCCAATCCAATCAACAATCACATCAAGTAGGCTCATATCTCAGCAATCCCAATCCAATCCAATCCAGTCCATTCCAATCCAATCCAGTCCAGTCCTGTCCAATTCAGTCCAGTCCAATCCCAATCCAATCCAATCCAGTCCAATTCAATCCAATCCAATCAACAATCACATCAAGTAGGCTCATATCTCAGCAATCCCAATCCAGTCCAATCAAATCCAATCCAGTCCAATCCAATCCAGTCCAATTAAATCCAATCCAATCCAATCAACAATCACATGAAGTAGGCTCATATCTCTGCAATCCCAATCCCAATCCAGTCCAATCCAATCCAATCCAGTCCAGTCCAGTCCAGTCCAGTCCAGCCTTGTCTAGTCTAGCTTAGTCTAGTCCAGTCCAATCCCAACTTCTGCTCATTTGCTTGGCCCCCACATTGCTGCTTGCAGCTATATTTATTATTATTATTATAACAAAACGCTAATTTGCCATTAAACCATACAGTAAAAAGTTGGGATATTCGGCACATTGATTCGGTTCAGTCATATCTTTAATTTATCAAAGTTTCAAGTCTGCACTTTGAGTGCTCTAGCGCCACCAACATTTCAAATTTTTTATTACATCTATGCACATAACGTTTGAACGGTACACCACATTTTGAACATTAAGGTATATTTGGAATCCTTGGATGAGACCGAACTCAACGCAGATGTGAATTTATGAGGTAAACGTAATTGATCAGGCTGCCATATTGGATTTAATCAAAAACAGCTAAAAGGCATCAAAGTTGGCAAAGTTTGTCCGATTTTCACGAAACTTGACGCAGATGATCTTCAGACCATGACTCATAAATGCATTGCTTTTAGGAGCCATATTCAAAACCCGTCGCCCGTCACGACCAATCAAGTTTGGCAGCGAAGCCGCCAAACAGGAAGTGAAGTGATCTCAGCAAGGCTTTCGCGTATCAACACCAAACTCAGTATAGGGTCTCAGGACCCAATTAGGAGGAGGCTCAATAAATTTGGTGACTTTTGACCTATAGGTGGCGCTATAATCACAAGAAGTGGGCTCATATTTCAGCAATGCTTTCACATATTGAAACCAAACTTAGTATATGGACTTGGGACCTCATCCTGAGGACAGACAATAATTTTAGCAACCTTTGACCAGTAGGGGTGCTATAATTTGCAAAACTTTCTCGTATTAACACCAAACTTGGTATGTGGACTCGTGACTACAACCTGAGGATGCACAATAAATTTGGTGACTTTTGACCACTAGGGGTGCTATAATTATCAACACTTTCTCGTATAGACACCAAACTTGGTATGTGGACTTGTGACAACATCCTGAGGATGCACAATCAATTTTGTGACCTTTGACCACTAGGGGTGCTATAATTTACGACACTTTCTCGTATCGACACCAAACTTGGTACAAGGACTCGGGACCACATCCTGAAGACGCTCAATATATTTAGTGACATTTGACCACTAGAGGCACTATAATAATCAACACTTTCTCGTATCGACACCAAACTTGGTATGTGGACTTGTGACTACAACCTGAGGACGCACAATACATTTGGTGATGTTTGAGGCATGCGTATGTGTGGGGGGCTATTGGGGTGTGTGGGAGAGGAGGTTTATCTGTGTATATGTGTGTGTGTGGGATAGGGGGTTAATTGGGTGTGTGTATAATGTAACAACATTGGGTTGCCATGACAACATGCTCCACTGCTTGGCCCCCACATTGCTGCTTGCAGCTATATTTATTATTATTCCGCCATGGAAGTCTATGGCAGCCCATAGAACCGTCTGGTGAAAAGTTTTGAAATTTGGCACACTGATTAGGGACAGTCCCATGATTAATGTCACCAAGTTTCATGATGGCACCTAGAGCACTCTAGCGCCACCAACAGGCCAAAGTTGGATGTGCGTTCACGCACGTAACTTTTGACCCGTATGGCCGATTGTCAAAAATGAGTTATCGTTGGAATCCTTGGACCAAGCCGAGTTCAACGCACCCTATGACGTCAATTTACGCCATGATGGATTTTCCGCCATATTGGATTTTAGTGAAAGTGAAACTAAAACTTCACAGGTCACAAATTTTGTCCGATCAACACCAAACTTGACACACTTGATCTTCACATCAATCCTCACAAAAGTTATCCCTTTTCGTCTTCGGAACTCAAACCGTTCGCCCATAACAGCCAATTGAAATATGCGGCGAAGCCGCCAAACAGGAAGTGAGTTCATATCTCAGCAACCCATTCATCTATCATAACCAATCTTAGTACATGGACTCAGGACCCAATCAGGGGGACGCTCAAAAAATCTGGTGACCTTTGACCTCTAGGGGGCGCTGTAATTAAGAAACATGCCTTTTGGCCTGTACCTGCAGTTGTGCTTAGAATTAAAATGCAATAGTGGTGTCTGGTAATACTGTTGGAGGTCCTTAGGCCGACCCAAGTCAACTTGTGATGTCATCATAATTGATTCGGCCGCCATATTGGATTTAATCAAAAACACGTACAAGTTTTCGCAGGTCACAAATTTCAGCGGATTCTCACCAAAATTGGCAGAGACCATCTTCAGACCATGACTTATCAGTGCATTGCTTTTTGGAAAAATTGACAGTAGCATTCGGCTGTAACATCCAATCGAAACTTGCGGCGAAGCAGCCAAACAGGAAGTGAGGTCATATCTCAGCAACCCTTGCATGTATCAAAGCCAAACTTCGTGCATGGACTCAGGACCCAATCAGGGGGACGCTCAAGAAATCTGGTGACCTTTGACCTCTAGGGGGTGCTGTAATTTAGAAACATGCCTTTTGGCCTGTAGCTGCTGTTGTGCTTAGAATTAAAACACACTAGTGGTGTTTGGTAATACTGTTGGAGGTCCTTAGGCCGACCCAAGCCAACTTGTGATGTCATCGTAATTGATTCGGCCGCCATATTGGATTTAATCAAAAACACATACAAACTTTCGCAGGTCACAAATTTCAGCAGATCCTCACCAAAATTGGCAGAGACCATCTTCAGACCATGACTTATCAGTGCATTGCTTTCTGGAACAATTGACAGAAGCTTTGGCCTGTAAAAGCCAATCAAAATATGCGGCGAAGCCGCCAAACAGGAAGTGATTTCATATCTCAGCAACGTTTTCATGTATCAAAACCAAACTTAGTACATGTACCTCAGACCCCATCGGGAGAACGCTCAAGAAATTTGGTGACCTTTGACCTCCAGGGGGCTCTGTAATTGGCAATAATGCATTTTGGCCAGTAGTTGCTGATGTGCATTATTCTGCAATGGAAGTCAATGGCAGCCCATAGAACCGTCTGGTAAAAAGTTATACAACTTTGCACACTGATTCGGGACAGTCAAATAATTAATTTCACCAAGTTTCATAGCGGCACCTCAAGCGCTCTAGCGCCACAAACAGGCCAAAGTTGGACGTGTGTTCACGGACGTAACTTTTGACCAGTTGACCAGAATGTCAAAATGAGGTATCATTGGAATTCTTGGGTCAAGCCAAGTTCAACACACCCTATGACGTCAATCTTTGACCTCTATGTTTAAATCACAGCAAGTGTGATCATATCTCAGTCGATCTTTTATTATTGATATGAAACTGATTACAGCAAGTTCTATCGAGTTCATTCTAATGCGTGCGTGCAAGGGTGGGGCAGGGTGGGATGGGCACGGGCGGTTGTGGTGGTGGGCTGGCTGGGGGAGGGGGCGCCGACACTCAGCCCTGGTTCAGCCCCACAAAATCAGCTATGTTTTGATGTGAAACTTAAACTTGTAACTCAGCCAATCTTGGGTTGTTTGGCATTGAACTTGCTGTCACTGCTTAATGCTATATGTCTGATACAACGTCCTTGAGTTACATGGCAAATCTGGCCTGCTGATCTGCCTGCTTGGCCCCCTCATTGCTGCTTGCAGCTATATTTATTATTATTATTATATTATTATTATTAGTAATGGTTGAACTTGACAGTACACCAAGAGCCGAGACGAGAATCAGATCAGTGGATATTTTCTTTGCTGGGACACGGCTGTGCTGAACCCTCTCGAGTAAGTGATATTTATTGATATATTGCGACATTCACAGTAAACATTGGCCTTTGTGGTTTTATAATCATCATGTATATTGATTATAATGACGTTTAATATTAGGACTAGCAGCAAAGTTTGTCATTTTGTGCAACAGGCTAACGTTATTGTTAGCTGTAAAGATCATGTGAGTTGTAGCCTATTTGATTGAAAATGGCAAAGCTGATTTAAAAAAGCACACATTGTTATTTGGTCTGGTCTTTTTTAATGTGTCGCTGTTATCCATATATACATGCTATATATACTATGCTAGCGGCATGTAGGTGCTAGCTAGCATGCAAGCACTTGTCTGTTATGATACAGATCAAAACGAAAAATGACGGTTCCATGCTATCCATGTGGGGGTACATGCCCACCAAGTTTCGTGTACCCCGGTCTTTCAGTGTCCCGGGAATCCTTGTTGGTGTACGTCACTAAATGTACACATAAATTATTTTATTGTAAGGCCCCCATGAACGAAAGTACACAAAACTTGGCATGCATTCGGAGGGTGTCATAATGATCCTACACTTTTAATTTCGTGCAGTTTTGACCTTGTCAGCCAGAGATATTGTGATGAAAACACCAAATTTTTTGCTTTTTAATTTTTAACTAGGTGGCGCTATACATGAAATAAGTGGTAATGGGATGGGTTGACATGCCCCCTTAAGACCAACATACATAAAAAAGATGGACCTCCTAGACCCTACGGTTCTCGAGATATTCACAGAAAACTGTCTCCGGCCACCTACAGGCCAGTTGGTGTATAGTAACATAAATTAATTTATTGTGTGGCCCCCCATGAACGGAATTCCACAAAACTTGGCGTACATACAGATGGTGTCATAATGATCATACACTTCCAATTTCGTGCAGTTTTGACTATGTTAGGTCACAGATACCTTCAATTACAACAACTCATTTTTACTTTTTTGTGTTTAACTAGGTGGCATACATGAAATGAGTGGTTATGGAATGGGTTGACATGGCCCCTTGAGATCAACATACTAAAAAAAAAATGGTCCTCCTAAACCCCACGGTTTTCGAGATATTCACAGAAAACTGTGTCTGCCCTACCCTCCTTTCGGGGGGTCCAGTCAAGCGGGGGGGTTACAGATCAAAACGAAAAACGATGGTTCCATGCTATCCATGTGGGGTTACATGCCCACCAAGTTTCATGTACCCCGGTCTTTCAGTGTCCTGGGACTCATTGACGGAAATTTGGGCATGCGAAAAAAATAAAAAAATAAAAATAAATAAATAAAATATGACTAAACCTATATGACCGCCGCTTCGCTGCGCGGCGGTCATAATAACAGCGTGTTTGTTGTGAGAGCACGATTTGACGCCAAATCTGTCAGCAATGTCATGTTAGACCTAGCTTCTCACCTCGTTTAGTTAGTGGAGCAGTTGTGTAGCCTGAATTCTTGCTGTCAGTAGAGGGATAGCAACAGAAAGACCAAATGTTGAAATGTTCCCGTTTTGGGTAAGAAACCTGGGAAATGTCCCTTATTTTCAATGCTCAATGTTGACAGCTATGGGCTTTAGTAGTAGCCTAGTCTGTAAATGGACTACAAAGCCGACTCAGTCAATGGATTCTAATCAATGGTAGAACAAACACGTATCTCCACATTTGCAGGTCAAAATCCTCGTACATCCATTTAAATGTGATTTTGGAAAAATGGCTTTAAAATAATAAAACTTATAAGTATGATAATATGCTAAGTCATCATACGAACTTTGATAACACAATGTTGAATTATTTAAAAATTACAAGGTTTTTTCAATTCCCTGAAAACTAATGGATTTGGACATACAAGGTTTCCGCCCGACAGTGACATCTTGTTTAAATTTCTGGGGTGATGACCCACACTATAAATAAGGCTATTAAGTGCCAGAAGGCTCACCACACACCAGCTTGAGGTGGAGAGTGAGGGAATGAACAAATGAGCCAATTACACTGGGGGATGATTAGGGGGCCAGATTTAATGAGCCATCTTGGGAATTTAACCAGGACATTGGGGAATCCACTGCTCTGCAATAAGTGCTAGGACCTTGATTTAGCATCTCATCCAAGGACAGTATCTCCTACAGCACAATGCCTCCGTTACTGCATTGGGATCAATTTTTCGATACAATAATACAGGAGTATGCTATTCCAGATAAATGTTCCATCCACCGTCTGAGATATGCAAACAAATGCCAAAATTTAATCTTTCCTTGAATCTTGCCCCTAAATCTAACTCCAGAGGGTTAAAATACATTATAAATTGACACACTTCCTTTAATCCAAAAATATGATTTGTGCCTTACCTTATATTCCTGTTGTTGTCTCGTGCAGTGGACATCACTACAGTAGGGATTAGGTTTCATCGACATGGTGGGGAAGAAATCCTGCATAGCATTATAACCTAGGTAGTGACTTACTGTCCCAAAACCAAGCAGGAACCTGTCAAAAAGGAGACATTAAGACAAGTGCACATATAGTGAACCCCGTTCAGTCACAAGCAAACATTTAATCAGAATGTCAGAACAACTTTATTCATATTTATATGATTATGAGGCATGGCAAAACCAGGCTCAAGTCGCAGAGACGCAAGTCGCGAAAAACGACTTTGAAGTTTTTTTTTTTCAAAATTAGTTATTTTAGTTTTTTTGCAGAATGTGCAAGTTGAAGTCCTAAAGAAGCAATTCCATGTTTCAGATAACAGCATTGGTTGCTTTAAAAGTGTATATTTTGTCTTTGAAAATGGTTAAGTTTCAGGAAGTAAACCAGCGTTTGAATTGGGCGTGACTATTAGTGCTCTTTTGTTTTGTCGGCCAATCAGCTGTATGCTAGAAGTAACCTCATGGCTACTTACTGAACCAGTATGCTGTTTGTTTACAATTGGAATGGAGATGGACAAAGCACAGCGGATTGCAGATGACCTGAATCTGATGATGAAGGCGACTTCATTACATTGGAGAACATCCCTAATCTAAAGCTGACCTTAGCCGAAGATAATTACAACGAGGAAGATCGTAAGATATCAGATGCTTTTTCCACAGTTACATTTGACGGGAATAAAGTTTGTGTGTAAGAAACTTTATCCATTGCTACTAGCTAACGTAGGCCTACTGTCGTTAGCTATTGGCACCATTACCAAAACCCATTACAGATCGTTTCGGTGGGCAATTAATTTGAATAATGCGAGAATGTCTTGTTTTGACTGATGGCAGGGTGCCTTGCATCGTGTGTGCATTCAAATGCACTCATGTTTGTTTAGTTCGCGTTTTAGACTATTTTTTCCATTGCTAAACCTGCTAAATCCATTGCCAACCTGGTGCCTTGCACTGGGTGTTCATTCAAAATAACATGGTTTGCAAACGGGTTTATGATCTCATGTTTGTTTTAGACTACTTTATCCATTGCTACTAGCTGGTTCTGTAACCCATTACAGATAGTTTCGATGGGTCATTAGCACTGCAGGCTGACAGATCAGTGACCGTGACAGGGGGAGGGTTGATCTTAATGTCATGTAAATGAGGACCATTGTGTTCCCCTCCCATGGATTGAGGGAGAAAGTAGTCAAATTGAAAAGCCTGATTTCTCAGCTTGTAGCTTTGAGATGTGTATACTTTAAAATGGCTACAACTTATTCAAATATGATCATGATCTCCATGAGTGAGACATCATTGGATAGCTTTAAAACTACACTTTCAGAATCTGTGAATAACTCAAAATGTCTCTGGGGAGACATGTTCCTGGTTTTGCCATGCTTGGTCACAAATATTGGTTTATAAATACAAGAGCTGTATTTTCACTTACTTAAGAACATTTTGCACTAGCATCCCAGCAACCACACCCATGGTTGTAGGCAGGCTGGCTGCACAGACACCATCTCTCTTCAATGTCTTCTCATCAATGTTTGCTGCCACAACTAATGGGGGAGCGCACTGCCATGAAAACAATATTAAGCAAAGCTGTGATCAGAATGTGTTGAGCAGAGCTGTTGTAGGGTCGTAATCATGTGTCCATACATTTCCAGTAGAAGACATGAAAGTCAGAAACATCATAAAAAATGTACATTAGATAACCTTAATTTGTCTTAACAAGCAAATTTGGCTGTCAGTGTGTTTAACAAATTTGTCTTGATAAGATGTCTTAAAATAAGTAAAACTGTTATGTCCCAAGATGGCAGCGCGAACGCAGGGCGAACGCATCGCGACGCTCCGTGTCAGATTTTGCGAATTAGTGGTAATATGCTTGTTTATCTCAAGTATTTTCGGTAAATACAGTTTAGCGTACATATCGTACACCCAACAGGAACTTTTGGACATCGGTTCCTGCAATTTTGACATTGTTACTAGCGTAATCCCAGAGATTGCTAAATCAGCGAGAACTCCGAACATTGCCGCACCGACCGGAAGCATCTTCAAACGGGCACGCAAACATAAACAACACAGGGCCTCTTGCTGTGGAATCCGAGCAAGGTTAAAGCTCAACTCGCTCTTCCAAGCCTTTTCCTCGGCAATATTCGCTCCCTGGCGAACAAAATGGATGAACTGCAGCTGCAGATCACCACACACAGAATAATTATGGACTGCAATATCATGATTTTAACATCTCTGACCTCTCTTGGACCCTCAACACCTCTACCCTGATCAAGAAGGCTCACCAGCATCCTTTCTTCCTGAGAAGACTAAAGAAGGTCCACCTGTCTCCTCAGATCCTGGTGAACTTCTACCACTGCACCATCGATAGCATCCTCATCAACTTTTGTCACAGTATTCTATGGCAACTGCTCTGCGAAAACTGCCCAATGCATCACTGGTTCCTCACTCCCCTTCATCGAGGCCATCCAGGGCAAGTGATGCTTGCATAAGGTGCACAGCATCATCAAAGACTGTTCACCCCACTCCCCTCTGGGAGATGTTACAGGTCTCTCCGCACCAAAACCAGTAGGTTCAGAAGAAGCTTCTTTCCTGCGGCTGTCACCCTACTGAACTCTAGCTCGGCATCCCAGTGACAAACCACCAACTAAGGCCCCCCCCCCCCATACATGATGTTCATACATTGTTCATACATCATAGCCATATTTATTCTGCTATTTATACATACCTAACACACTGCACATATTTATGTTTAACCTTTTTGTGCCCGTGCCCATGCATATCCAAAATTTGTCAAAATTTAATTTCATTCACATAAAAATGTATTTTATCATATTTCGCTACACGATATGTATAACATGTTCAGCATGTTCAGTGGGCTATTTAACAGAAAAATCTGAAATGGAATATCCTTAACCTTTCAAAAGTTATGATAAATTTGACATTTGACACTGTTGATCACAATATTTTACTACACAGACTAGAACACTGGGTTAGATATACAAGCATAGTTATCAACTGGCTAAAATCATATCTACAAGAGAGGAGCTTTTTTGTTGCCATCGGAAACTGTACCTCAACACCAACGTCCTTGACCTGTGGTGTTCCCCAGGGGTCGATCTTGGGGCCATTATTATTCAACCTGTATATGCTCCCTCTTGGACAAATCATCCAAAATAATTTAATTTCATAAATTAGCTATGCAGATGACAGAAATGTACTTAGCTCTGTACCAAACGACTATGGTCCCCTTGAATCTATGTGTCAGTGTATAGAACAAATCAACACCTGGATGTCTCAACATTTTCTTCAGCTGAACAAAGAAAAAACTGAAGTAATTATATTTGGTAAAAAGGAGGAAAGACTTAGGGTTGCCACTCTCCTTGTCACAAAAGGGTTGAAGGCAAAGGATACTGTTAAAAATCTTGGTGTAATAATTCACAGTGATCTAAATTTCAACAGCCACATAGATCAGCTTTTTACCATCTCAAAAACTTTGCCAAACTTAGAGGACTGATGTCAAAACATGACTTAGAAAAACTCATTCATGCATTTATCTCCAGCAGGGTTGATTACTGCAATGGACTGTTCACAGGCCTTCCTAAAAAGACTATTAACCCTTAGAACCCGATTGACGCAAAGTGCGTCAAAAAACACACCCTTTCTTCTCTGTTACATTGCTCCGCGACTGTTCATCACAACAAGATAAAACCTTTATTTTATGACAGAGAAGAAGTGGGGCTTTCCAAAGAGACTACGCACTTGTCTGTACGATCAAGTATGAAAATTAAAAAAAAATCATGAAATTAAATAAAATTGCATCATATTTAAAGTCTATACTTCTCTGCGTTCACCTGCACACCCATTACTCTCGTTTGAATTACTCGCGAACCCGTGATCGCATAGATATGGCAAGCATATCAGATGAAAGAGGAGAAACAGGGCTATCCATTGGTACCATGGATATCGATCTTTCTGGCTTATAAAAACAGACGAAGTGACTGCAAAATATTAACGTCATGTACACAAACCAACGCTGCACACCCATTACTCTCGGAGTAATTACTCGCGGACCCGTGATCGGATATATATGCCACGTATGTTAGATGAAAGAGGAGACACAGAGCCATCATTTGATACCAAATACATCCTTCTGGGTTATAAAACAGACGAAATGACAGCAAAATAATAACTTCATATAGCTGGACTTACCCCACGTTTTTGTCTGTTTTTGTGGCAAAGCATATTTATAATCCAACGCTATCGTGTGTTTCTCTATGGCAAAACATGTTCATAATCCGGTTTTGAGATCCTAGCAAATTCCTGCATGGCATCCAATTCAAGGCTCACATTGCATCCCAATTTGTTCAACAAAGAAACACCTTTTTTGCCTTTACTTTGTTCATGGCAATGCAGTAAAAAGTTGAGAATCATCATGAGTGCATACACCATAGTCACACATGCTAACAGGCAAACTTGGGTCAAGTCAGGTCAGATCAGTTCGTGTCACAGATATGGAGTGCAGAATGGTTATTTTTCATCGCTAAATAAAAAATGGCATTTATTTCCGTAAATCACACACCACATATTTCTGTAAATTGCTCAGCCCCAGAGTATCCCTCCAACATGGCAATTATATTGCCCGTTTCAGGACAGTCTGCCCTACACACACATGAAATGCATGTAGAGCTATGAGCTTGCTGTGGTGAGATATAGGTCAAAATATAAGAATTTTTATAATATGATTTTTATATTTTAATTCTTTAAAAATCTAAATAAAATCAATGCTAGTACTAATACATGAAATGATAGCCTAGACTCTGCTGAAAAAAACAATATATAATATGTGTGTGTGGCACTTACAATGACCAGAATAAATCCTTATGAATAAAGGTAGTGAAAATGCCCTAAAAACAGCTTAGGGTTCTAAGGGTTAAACAGCTTCAGGTGATACAAAATGCAGCAGCTAGGATTCTAACAAAAACTAAAAGAACTGACCACATTACTCTAATTCTTAAATCCCTGCACTGGCTTCCAGTAAGTCACATAATTAACTTTAAAGCACTATTGCTTGTTTATAAATCAATAAATGGAGCAGGACCTAAATACCTATCAGACATACTTCAGCAGTACACACTTTCTCGTCCTCTCAGGTCCCAGGTGAAAAACCGGTTAGTAAAACCTACTGTTAGAACTAAACATGGTGAAGCAGCTTTTAGCTGCTATGCGGCTAAGCTCTGGAACCAACATCCGGATGACATCAAAAAGGCACCAAGTGTAGCCAGTTTTAAATCTAGACTTAAGACCAAACTGTTCTCAGATGCACAAAGTCACAAATTCTGAATCTGCCATGAAAATTATTCTACCTTGTCTTGTATTACTTTTTTACTACTTTTGCCTTTTTTCTTATTATTCTTTTTTTTTATGATTTTACCTTGTGCATTTTATGTTTTCTCTTTATTATGATATTTACCTTTTGAACTATTATTTGACTATATTGTCCTTCTATGCTTTTATTTGTTATTACTGTTTGTTTTTGTTTATGTAAAGCACATTGAATGACCTCTGTGTATGAAATGCGCTATATAAATAAACTTGACTTGACAGAATTCACATTTAGAATGATGACAGAATTCACATTCTCCTTCTCACCAACAACATAAAAATATGCATAAAAACGAATAATGAAGTCCGACACAATGGTTTAGATTTATTTGCTCTATAAGAATAAACCATTTATTTGTATAGAAGCAAATGATACAGTCAATAAGAATGACCAAAAAAAAGCATAACATTACCAGTAGTACAGGAAGTAAATATGTATTTATCTAAGAACATTTAGGAATAGACATAAAATACATGTGATTCAACAGATACAACTTATATATGTCTTATATAAATCAGTATAATATGAAAACTATGTACATATAAGATAATAGAATGTATTATTATTATTATTATTATTATTATTATTATAAATATTATTATTTAATGAAAAGCTAGGAATACAATCAACTCAACAATGAATGTGGTCTAAACATATGAAAGTAGATTACATAGTAAAACAAGCCTGTGGAGAAAACATGTACACACACAAACTTACACAGAGGGGGGCAGACAACCTGAAGATTGAACACTAGGGTTGGACACGGGCTTAAAACGAAGTGGGAGATGAAATTACCCAGGATACCGTGCGAGCTCAGCGAGCCGGCCAAATGTTTCATATATTTTCGCAAATAAGCATATTAAAATTTCAAAATATGTTGGAATATGTTAGTTTGATGCACATCTGATGGCCGATGGACTGTTGAGTTTTGAACACTAACGTTAGAAATATCTCACGAAGCTATCTGACTAAGCTCATGATGCTTTGAGAGAGTCTGCCCATCAAATAACGTTATATATCTGATCTGGGTAGTTTCGTCAATATTTAAGGTGTGTGTTCTGGCGTTCACATGAACACGAATATCTTGGTTGATTAACCAGACGTAGATAAACCAGCACAGCCCACACAACAATGACCGCTGGAATGGACATGTTCCTGAATGAAAATAGTAGCAGGCTACTACCGGTAGACACGTCGACGCTGCACGTGACGTAGGTGAGCACGTTCGCTACGCTAGTTGCATATAGTGGTGTCCCAATTCATAGGGAAAGATCTTCACCTCCACTTCCCTTGTCGAGGGGGCTTTAATGTTGAGGGCAATCAAAACCAAGTAGAAGTTTTAAGGGGGGAGAAATGGGACGGGCCCTAAATCTCTGCCGTTTTTTTTGTTCATTGCATGTCAAGCGCCATCGCTAACGTCTTTCTCTGAACACATCCAGATACAGTTAGCTAACATAAACACTAGATGTATAAGCTTAAAGCAGAGGGGTGCACCACATAGGCTATAGTGGACAGTGTTTGACAGCTTGGCTGAGCCCATGCCAAATAGCTTACTTTAAACCAATATCACAAGCTCCTGTTAAAATCTAGCAGTAGCAAAAGGCTATGAAACAACAACAGTAGGCTATACTTTACACAATCACCTTGCTAATGCGCTAAATGGCATTTATTTGAAATGTTATCAGCAAAGTTGTAATGTGAAAACTTTTTTTTCACGGCGTCTTCCGAACAACATAATGACATGATATTAATCTTTCATGTGTATGAGGCCCATATAGCATCACAATGAATATGAAGATCATGCTAAAAGTTAGCTTGCAAAAACATAAATATGTAGGTTACATGCATTGATATCCCTGAGCTGTCAAAGAGGCTACGGAACCATCAGTCAGTCACTAGGTGAAATGTAATCATATGTGAAATGTAATCTTTTTCTTGATGCCAGCCAGGCAATCAGATTTAGGGTAGCTAAACCCTTGTGTAATGTGTGTAAAGTTACTTTGCATTTTCAGGTTGTGCTATTTTGAGTCACCCAGAATGCATCAATAGTTTAGTCTACCTCTTCTTGTGTGTGTGCGTGTGTGCGTGCGTGCGTACACATACAAAAAAAAATCCCAAAACTACAGATGCATGTGTGTATTACATTTATGGTTTTCACCTAGTGACTGACTGATGAAATGCAATGGTGACATTTCTGACAGAATATATGATTTCACATCATATTTTCTATAACTACATATTGAGGAGTAAAAATAGCTTAGTCTATTTCATGTCATGCATCTTAGAAAACGTTAGATGAAGCACATCTGATGTGTCATTTGTCAGGTTAGCAAGCTATCGGAACGCTACCTATTACCACCAGTTCCGTATTTCCGTTCTCTTGCGTGTATGTGTCACTTAATATTCATTTCTATACAAACCAAGACGGCGGATTCCTAAAGAAACGCAAGCACTCACACCAAGTGTATCTAAATTAGCTATGTACCAAAAATTACATTTTACCGTGACTCTAAGAGCTGTAAACAGTGTTGTAAGGCTGCGTGTACAAATCCGCTTGGAGCTCCAGTGGAATTTTGATTTGCGACGAGAATTCTCGGTCTACGAACAAAATGGGTGATAATTGGAGGTGGATACCTAAGGGACGACGTGGACTAAAAGGTATCGGAACTTGTGCTTCTGTGTCCCTATCAGCGTACGAAGGAAAAGGGTCAGAGAAGCTTCCTCCCTAAAACAAGGACCTACGGGAGAATGACAAATCAACCCCAAACCCACCAAATAAAATGAATTAATAGAAATGTTGCCATATTTTACATATGAAGTATTATATGATGTCTGTATGCTACTGAGACCTTGAATTTCCCCTTGGGGATTAATAAAGTATCTATCTATCAATCTATCTTATATATAATACATGCAATCAAATACATGCTACTTACCAAACTGAGGATGATGGCAGGCCACTCTCCTCCTCCTCCCCCCCTCACTCAGCAGCTCCTGGTCAAGAAGGTCTTCATCTTCTTCCATCCACTCATGGTTTTCAACTTGATGAGCTGCTATGAGCTCAAGCTCATCAGCTGTCAGCTGCCTCCTTCTCTTCAGGCTGACAAGGTGTTCTGCATAGGACTGGTCATCCTCCATCTGAAACAACAGCAAAACCATAAATGTAATACAGAAAAAAATCCCAAAACTACAGATGCATGCATAAGCACGCACGCACGTACGCATGTATGCACACACACACACACAAAGAGGTAGACTAAACTATTGACACATTCTGGGTGCCTCAAAATAGCACAACCTGAAAATGCAAAGTAACTATTACATACATTACACAAGGGTTTAGCTACCCTAAATCTGATTGCCTGGCTGGCATCAAGAAAAAGATTACATTTCACCTAGTGACTGACTGATGAAATGCAATGATGACATTTCTGACAGAATATGATTTCACATCATGATTTCTATGACTACACATTGAGGAGTAAAAATAGCTTAGTCTATTTCATGTCATGCATCTTAGAAAAGTTAGACCAAGCACATCTGATGTGTCATTTAGTCAGAGGTTAGCAAGCAAGCTAGTTCACTACTGATATAACTGCCTAGTGAGGTGACAACCTGACAAAAGGCAATAAAAACAAATACATATTGCGAGGAGTAAAAAATATTGATCAACTTATTTCATGTCTACCGTAGACGGTAGAAACACGCAGCCCACAAATTTATTCAGCTTTGATATGCTGTACTTACCTGTCAACATTTACGCTTAGCTAACATGCAAATTGGTACTAGAAAACAAACTTACTTACATGTTATATAAAGGCTACTTCCAGGTTTTTAAATTAATTGTTAAATGAAAACAACTGACATCAAAAGCAAACAAAAATATTACGAACAGTTCAGAGTAATGCAGCTAGCTAAAGTTTTCATGCCGGTACACTAACGTGAGCCATAATGTTGACGCTAATGAGAAAGTATATTACTGTCAAATAACATGAGTTTAGGACTATAAATTAAGATTAACCATATAACTAGAACCGATTTAAAATATATCTTACCTCAGTTTATCCAGTTGTATGGGTATAAGTCGATGTAATCCGGCTGTCCACATCAAATGTAGCGACTGAAGTGACATTATTTTTTTCATGACTCATCGTCGAGTATCCAAAACATTTCGCGCCATAATCCTCTTAACCAATCATGTCAAATTGAAAACCTATGTTGTCAGCATTACGGGGAAGATTTCAGAATTAAAATCAGTCATTGGACAGCTGAGGTATAAGACCATGTCATCGTTAAAATTTTAACGAAATTACAATGGTCAGGCACGTAAGGGTTCATTTAGATTACTGTAAACCGACTGTATACTGCTGTCTACACTGCACTATATATAGTCCTGTCCATGTACCACCTGTCTATACTTTGTATGGGTCATTCCGTGTCAAATCAGACAAAAACCAGAAAAATGGTTGCAGCACCGACTCCGATTTGTCCGTTTGTCTACGCAATGTTTAGGTTACATAACCAAAACCTGTAAAATATAAAATATAAATACAAATGATTTTACAAGAAAGGGCTATGGAAGTCTCTTTATACTGAAAACAATACCAACTAAGCTTAGATGTTTTGAACCGTGAAAACAAGCAAATTTAGCTGCAAGTGTGTTAAGCAAACTTGTCTTGATAAGACGCCTTAAAATAAGTCAAACTCTTAATTAAGTCAAAATGATCTTAAGAGAGAATGTTAGGTCTTTATACTAAAAACAATAAAAAATAGGATTTTTTTTTTTTTATCTTAAAAGGTAAACTATGCAGGTTTTTTAGCTTAATTTACCTTCATTTAACAGTTTCAGAGTCATTGGAATGGTTATATGTAGTGATGGGCAAATTAAGCTTTGGTGAACCACTAAACCACAGCAGTGTGAAGCTAGCAACACTAATGAAAAAATCCAATATGGCTGCCACATGTAGATTTTTCAACTTAAAAGTCCTTACCCAAACCAGTATATGTAACCAAAAATATTGGTTTGCTAAGGACTTTTATTATGAAAAATGTATGTGTGGCGGCCATCTTTTTGCTTTTCAGCTAGTGCCGCTAGGTTCACACTGCTGTGGTTCAGTGGTTCACCAAAGCTTAATTTGCCCATCACTAGTTATATGACTTTTTTTCGGGTTGAATGGTGGCCATCTCGCTTCCCCCTAGCGCCTGTGAGCAGAAAAAACACCCTTGCAACTGTGGGCCGGCGGGCCGACGGCCTCAGTGTCAGGAAGTATAACGAGTGTTACGAATTGCTTTACTGCATTCAAATACACATACACGCCAGGCACCGGCTAGAAAAAGGTAGCGATGGAGTTTCTCAGACATTCGTCATGACAGAGCCAGCGAAAAAGAAGCAAGAACCGAGAAAACAGTAAGGAAATTGCCAATACTGCATAGTTTACCTTTGATATAAGACTAATAACACTTGTTTATATAAACAATTAGCAATTGAATTGGTTAAATTTGAAATTTTTTCAGTATAACATTGCAATTAAGAGTTATTTAGAGATAAAATTTAGAAAATGGAGTAGGGTGAATGTTCAGATTAAAGCCCCAGTCAGGGATTTCGCAAGAAGTCATATTTGTTTATGTTTACATTTATTATCAGATGCTTTTGTGCAAAAAAAAAAAAACATACATTATATTTTAACCAAGGACCAAACTCCCCACTACTTTCAGTATTCACAGAGAAATTCCAATATTTGCTTAGGGGCAGGCTGTCCCAACTTTGTTTGTTTTCCATTTTTTCATAGCCTGGGCTGCCTATGGACACCGTTTTTTTTTACAGTGTATTATTCACGGAAATGGGCAGCTAGCAGTCGTGAGGAGATGATTGCTAAATGTGACCAAAAATGTTATTGGCTTGAAGTGGTGTAAAATCCCTGACTGCACCTTTCACATGTAACACTCTGAACCACATCTAAGGCTGAAGACAAACAGTTGGTGGTGTTTTTACTATACAGTTAAAATGTGTTTATAGAAAAAAAAAATATATATATATATATATGTGCAGGTATATAGTTAAGACTTACAGCAAAACAGGCCGTTTCTCCTGGGGCAATCAACTGAATGTGACCAGATACAGCATTCTCACTAACACCCGATTCCATCCAGGTCTGACCCAATTCATTACATGCCTGGGTAAGTAGAGAAATATGAACAAATTTCTACACAAACAATGCATTGGATAAAAAAACCCATCCTGACTATGAGAAGATCATTATGACATTAACAGTCCACTCACAGTATTGATGGCCATGCGAGCCTCAAAGTTATCCACACAACTCAGGACTAAATCTACCGGCTTGCCCACTTGAAGCCCCCCATGACTGAAAAATACATGAGATGACATTAGCACAACTGCACAATGTACACATGGCTATATATAATAGGCATGAATCCTATTCTCAATTAGGCAGGTCATACCTTATGCGATCCATAAAATGTGTGAAATTGTCCACTGTGGTGATGTTGTAGTTGTGAATTTCAAATATGACATCTGGATTGATGTTCCTATTTAAAAAAAGAAAAAAAAGTTCAGTCAAGAGTTCATCATTGATTCATGGTTACCTACAGTGTTTTGGGGCATGGCAAGTCACATTTATGCTAACACATAATCTGAAGTCTCGAAACAATTGACATGAACTTGTACAAAATATTTTTTTTAATCACGTTTTAGGTCTCCAATATTTATGTCGACCATCGCTCAGATCACAAGTATGAGGACAAGGTTATATTGACCAAAAATTGTATACTGCACTCGACAGAATGCACTGCAAAAACTGCTTATCTAATAAAATCTAACCAAGTGAAAATAAAATAAAATAAAATCTAATATCAAGATAAAAAAATATATTTGGAATTGTTTTCAGTATAAAGACACTAACCTAGCACTGTCTCCTAAAATCAAATATCAAAATCAAGTGTAATAAGATTTTTTAGTATAGAGAGAGTTAATTCAGGCGCTCTCTTGAAAGATAGTTTAGACTTAATTAAATAAGAGTTTGACTTATTTTAAGGAGTATTATGAAGACAAATCTGCTCAACGAACTAGCAGCCAAATGTGCTTGTTTTCTAGATGAAACATCTTAAAATAAGTCAAACTCTTTTTAAATCAAATGTAGTGCTGGGCGGTATGACCAAAAATGTATATCACGGTATTTTTCAAAATTTTTACGGTTTCACGGTATATGACGTTTTTTTTTTTACCATGCATAATCAAATGTTCACAGCATTTTCTACAGGTTGAGAGAGGAATTGCTGCAGTACATTGACTAAGGATGGTCTATTTTACTGTCATGATGTAGAATAACTCCACACTAGTGGTAATGCAGTTTTGCATGGCCCCAGAAAATGATGCTGAGAGTGCAAAGACAATTGCAGTCAAAATACAGAACTTTTACTGTGCAAATTTCACAAACATCTTGTATAAAACCAATACAAAAAGTAGTGCAACTTGCAATAATTATACTTTTTTGAAAATGATACCATTTAAAATAAAAGCTCTCTGTTAATATGCTTACTCTGTCAAATGGGCCTATCAGAAATGTATTGTTATTGTGTGGTTTACATGACGTTAGTGGTAGGCTAACGTTAACTTCATGTGGATGTGGATGTCTTGTTAGCCTGCCATGAGCTTCGGTTCGGTAGGCAAAACATTAACAAAAAAGTTTGTTTTGGTGCACTGATGACAGTCAGGATCATTTCTAACTAGCCAGCTAGTATTGCTCAGTGCATGCCTATAACACGCTTTACTTGCTACCTGGATAATTTCAGCGAATATTCTTAAGGTGAGATGAATGATAAGATCATTAAACTTCACTGTGTTCGGTGGGTTGCTAACTAACGACATCACCTACTAGCCAGTTAGTTACAGCTGTTGAACAATCTCAATAGAATTTTGGTGATGGTAAATCCTTTTCAATGCAGTATCCCTTAACGTTTTTCCTTAACTAAAGAAACAATTTAAGGTATTATTCTGTGCAACACCCTTAAATAAACCCCTTACCTAAGGAGAAATTAAGCCTTAAGGGTCATACTTCAGGGGAAAAACTTAAGGTGTTTTGTGTTTATCCTCACTATGCCTCGCAGTGGCACCATGCGTGCGTGTGAAAAAGTCCCGTCTGAAACACTGTCGCGCGGCGCAGCGTTCCAAACATTGTGTAATCAAATACACCGGTATGGCGGTATATTAAAAATTCATATCATAACGAAAATATACACCGGTATACGGTGTGAACCGGTATACCGCCCAGCACTAATCAAATGATTTACGAGAAAGCGCTAGGTAAATCTCTTTATACTGAAAACAATACCAACTGGAATTTTGATCTTGATAGTTAAGCAATATAGCACGAGTGAGAGTGGGATTAGTCATGGATATTGTATGGAAGAATATTAGACTCAAATGTTTTGTAAGTGTGAATCACATTTTGAAACTAGAAATTATTTCTAACTGTAAAAATGATCTGTACAAGTAATTGTCGATATTACAAATATACCCTACACTTACAAATCTATTCTACGGGTATGGACTGGTTTTAGAGCTACAAATCATCCTAGTTACAAATATTTTACAATTACAAAAATATTCTACAATTACAAATCAATACTCTACGCACAAAAAGTTGTCCTACAGTTACAAATCTTTTCTGCAGGTGCACAGACTTTTACACCACCTTAAGGATGAGAAGCATCTCATATGTACTGTGTGTGTGTGTATCAGGATTGGTAACTGTAAAACTGATTTGTTATTTAACAAAAAAATAACACAAATGATTTTATGTCCTTCACTTACATATATTCCACAGGTACTAAACCTACCACAGTTACGGTCTTTGAATTACGAACCTATTTTGCCATCATGAATCTCTGCCGCTCGCACACATAAAATTCTTTCCGAGTACTTTTGAGTCTGTTCTGGCGCTTCCTATTGAGAATTGAGAGCCCTGGTAATAAAAATGACATTAAATTAATGAACTTACCTCAGTGTGTGCTCAGCAGCTTTCACTTTACTGAAACCAGCTTGGTGTGGTTGGAAGAAGAGCCGGTTCATATTTGCAAGCTCCACAGTGTCATAATCAAAAAGCAGCAACTGTCAAGTGAAGAAGTAAATAACAAACATATACCAAATCAAATCCAACTTCAGCAGAGATGTTGCACTGCAAACAGTATTTGTTAAAGTGATTGATAATGACTGACTGACTATTATTGTGTTACATGCTTCAAATGTAAAGCACTTTGTGCTGCATTCTGTGTATGAAAGGTGCTATACAAATAAAGCTTATTATTATTATTATTATTATTATTATTATTATTATTATTATTATATTATTGTTCAGTATATAGAGACTTCCACCTTCTCGTAAAATCATGTGGCTTGATTTAATAAGAGTTTGACTTATTTGAAGAAGTTCAACATGAAAACAAGCAAATTTGGCTGCCAGTGCGTTAAGCAAAATGAGTCAAAATGATCTTACGAGAGAGCGCTAGGTAAGTCTCTTTATTCTAAAACATTTTTTATCAAGTGATTTTTTGATCTTAATATAACATTAATAACACTTGGTTAGTTTAATTTGTTTGCTGTGTGCATGCCTCTCCTGATTCATCTCAAGGGCCTTCAGCGTCCCCCATTGTGTACCTTGTGACTCATTTAGCTAGGAGACAGCTTGTAGTTAATTTTTTTTTGTTCGTAACAGAGGCGTAGCAACAGTCATGTTATAAAGATGTAACAGGTCTAAAGTCCACACAGAGACAACATATACACTGATGTTATTGAAAGGAAAAAAATGTGGGGGTGGCTCAAGCAGTTAACTGACAATTAATTAATTGATTAATAATAACTGGAGCATAACTTTTTATGATTTGGGGAATAGGGATAATGAGCTCCATCTTTCTCTCGTAAGGATTTTTTCTTACGAACCAGAATGTGCAAAAATGCTCGGCCGCATACAAAATGAGGGGGGATCAACTCCACACTATAAATACACAAGTAATAGAACTTCTGACTGAATCTGACTAATAACCTACTTCAAAATTTTGAATAAATACTAGTGATGCACCGATACAGTACCCTCCAGAATTATTGGCACCTCTGCTAAAGTTGACTAAAAAGAGGAATATTAAATATCTTTTGGAAATTTATCATGCCTTAAGGGAAAAAAAAAATGAGGAAATATCCAACCTTTAAGGACACCAATTTTCTTTGTGAATGAATAATGTATCATAAATAAATATATGCTCTTCCTTAAAATACAGGGGCCATACAGGGGTATTGACACCCCTATGTTAAATTCCCATACAGGCAGGCAGATTTTTATTTTTTAAGGCCAGTTATTTCATGGATCCAGGATACTATGCACCCTGATAAAGTTCCCTTGGCCTTTGGAATTAAAATGGCCCCACATCATCACATACCCTTCACCATACCTAGAGATTGGCATGGGTTTATATCAGTTAGCCTATTAGCTGGTTTGATTTGCATTGAGCTCAAAGAGCATAAAAATAAAACCATGCCAATCTCTAGGTATGGTATCACTGTTTAAATCTGTGTACTTTCATCCGTACTCTTTAATGCAGTAGGCTGTGCACAGTGTGCTTACTCGTATAGTGCATGAATTTCAACAGGATAGTGTCATCTCAAATCAAACACCAACTCTGTGCACTTCACATAAATGAGTGCACCATCCAGGTACTTGCAGCACACTTAATCTTGTCATAATAATCAGTGTGAACACACTGATGCAATCAAATTAGGCGTTCAAATGTACACAAATTGGAACACAGTTTGTAACTGAAAGGGGTTTGCCATTCAGAGAGTATGCAGTATAACAAAATTGGCAGTCATTGCCAGATCAGCACTTTTACCATAGATGTACTCATGAACAGTATAAAGTAGTTGATGCATGTGTAGGGTTGTGCTGATACAGAACCGAACAGAAGAATTTCTCAAATGAATTGAGAATTTATTTGCAAATATGTATACAGAATAAACAGTGCCAAAGATTAATAGAAGATGATGCAACAAACATCATGCATCAACAGCATAATGTTATCAGACTGAGGAGAAATTACATAGAGTAATATACAAAACAGGCTTTAATTTATTTTTCTTACCTTTCCAATGCCACACCTCGTTAGCATTTCAGCAGTGACACTACCGACACCTCCAACTCCGACCACAGCAACAGCATACAACCGTATTTTCTGGTGAAAAATGTAAACTGGCTGCATGAAACAGTATCCTGGCCACCTACATCACACTACCTGACACCTTTTTCTTTGGCCTATGCCATTATTATATTTATGGGGTCCATAGACTTTAATGCAATATCTGTATTTTGCGCAGATGCCCTGTTTTCAGACCTTTGACACGGTCCCTCAACCATTCCAGTTTTATTCTGATTATATGTTTCTAGTTTAACTGAATGATCATGGCCACCAGTGAGCAAGTAAATAACAGTCTACAACAGGGTAGGAATTTCACGGCGGCCACGACGGCCATGGCCATCGTAGCCCCTTGCGTTGGCCGTGATGCCCCTTTGAAAATCAGAGGTTTACAGGCCACGGTGGCCTTGGCGCCCCCTTCTTTCAATATTCTGCTTTCCGTCCTACTAATAGCGATTTTTATTTAGCCTGTGGCCTGTCAAAATAATCTTAGCATTCACAGCGCAAATTAATTTAGTCTTTTAGCAGTGGAGAAAGTGACAGGCAAGAAAGAAAGTGCGTCCACCATTCTTCTCAGTTGAACTACTCGCGAAGTAGCCTAGCCTACTCATCATCACACAGACATCACAAGTATCACATGAAAGAGCTTTTTCTCAGCTTTTAAATGATGTTAGCCGATAATTGCTGTGTTGAACGGTTCGCGAGAAAAGTAAATAATATAATTCAATTTAATCATACATTCTACCGAAGGTTTTGCGTCCATGATCTCCCTACCCATTCATCTCGGTGGAGTACTTCACGAACCCTTCTTTTAACACGACAAACCATATATCAGAATAAACAGCAGACCTTACCGAATACAAAGGTGTAAAGCAGTCCCCTGTACAGTTAGCCGTTCCAGAGTAATCCAGTTTTGAATTTGCAGTAAATTTCGACATGCATGGATGTCTCCAAATTTGGGCTTGAAGTTTTACAATGTGTTTAAATTGTTCCACATGATTTCATAACAGGCCAAATACAAAATAAATGTTACAAATATCGCCTTTTGGTAAAAGTAGCCTTAATGATCACAAAATGCTAAGCATGCATCTAGGCTATTTGAGTTTCTTAAAGCTGAGCTGTGCTTAAATTGTTCAATACATGATTTCATAGCAGGCCAAATATAAAATAAATGTTACATATAGCCTAGATATCTGTAATTATTAGATGATCAGATGATTTACAGTTCTATGTAATATGTCATGTTTCATGTTTTTGTAACGTTTCATACAGTGATGCAGGTCTACTGCAGTGAATAGGCTAAATACAACTTTGATCATTTTTATATGCTACTGTATAGGTAACTTTGGCCTTGGTGCCCTGACATGTGGCCTTTGTGCCCCCCACCAAATATGCCCAACTGAAGGCCAAGTGGCCTTGCCCCCAGAATGGTGAAATTCCAAGCCTGGTCTACAACCAAAGCAACCAAAAATGGAAGTATTTGTATTAGTATTTGCATTATGTATGCCGAGGACAATCAGACCGTACCTAACCCTACACAGCAATTGTATATATTTATTTTATGCTGGTCTCTAGACTTCATTCTTGCACTGTTGCACTTACTTATTTGCACCATCACCATGACACTCTCATAGAGCACCTTACCATGCATACAGAATCACAGGCTCAGTCCCTGCCCTGTCACTGCAAGTGCCTCATGCTTGATCATCCTTAAGCACGCTATGTGGATATTTAATTTAGTTCTATTTAGTATATTTAGTATTTTAGTATCTTAGTATTTTTTTTTATTTTCTACTGTCTTTATTGTGCAGTGGTGTTTTTTCTATATTTATATACTTTTATTACTTTTTTTGCTGTAAGTGCATGTTGTGTGTGATGTCTGTATGCTACCGAGACCTTGAATTTCCCCTTGGGTATCTATCTATCTATCAATCAATCAATCAATCAATCAATCAATCAATTGGACAAAATAATGTGTTTGCCGAATGAATACATGTAAATAGGAAGGGAACGTAATCTCATCGCCACCTAGTGGTGCGTTCCTAGAGTTTAGCGGAGTGGATGGGATTTTTTTTAATAGATTATTACTGTATAGACACTGAAAAATATTTTTGGTGGATAACTTCACTGATTTGGCTTCACAATATTTTTTTAAAAATAGGTCTATGGGACTTAACATTGGAGCTGCTCTTCGATAGGAACGCAACCACTTGGGGCGCTGGTTTTCACTTTCCCTCCCTATTAGTCCATATGCCAGCGGAGAAGTCGGTGCCACAAGATGGCACCAAACTTGTTTTATTTTGTTTGTCTATGCCACTGGTTCTCAAAGTGGGGTCCGCAGCACATTGTCAGGGGGTCCCTGACAAAGTTTGCTACAAAATATGAAATTGTCTTATATGGCGAAAAATGCTACGGTATCAGTATTTGCCCAATTGATCTGCTGATACGTTACATCAATACGTCAAAACACTTTACTATTAATCAACCGCCAACAAAATGAAAGTTATGTGAAGCAAACACTATGTGTTCAACACAATAGGCCTACATTTGACAAAGAAACAACAATTTGTGTTAAAAAGTGCTAAACAACATAACAACTGACCACCATCACCATCTTAAATCTCCTTGTTACCATCTACTTTCTACGGATTTACTGGCTACCGATTATATCTCGTGAACAAACTCTTGCATAAACTGTTGTTGCTCGAGGCTTTGGATTATCGGACTCTATAACCTTGATCGTCAAACTTTTCTGTCAAACGTTAACGTTAAACGTGGGCTGCAAATAATACCGGGCCAAGGAAACGATATCTGGAAGAAGAAAGCATCAAATTCCTTCTAACGTCTCTCAAAACTAGTGACTCAATATAAAAGTGAGATCTTCTCAGATTACTTACCCGCTACCTGTGTTCGAGTTATCAAGGAACTGCACGATATCGCTGTTGCTAGTCAACTAGCAAACAAACGTTTAAAAAACAGTTGACACCGGCGAGCCCTCGCCGCGACACGATGCCTCCCCTCAGCTGTGCACCAGGCTGCGACTCATGCGTCCTTCTCAGCGAAAAGATAGTGGAACTCGAAGCCAGAATAGCGACCCTCCATCAGATTGAGAAGGATGAACAGTTCCTCGACACCATTCTCTCCGTAAGTAACGTTACCTCTCTTACACACACAAATGCCAGATGCCCTGATTTCACTCTGTCCTCCAATACTTTAACCATGCCATGCACTAATGCAACTTCTGTCCCTGTTGCCTCTCCCCGGCCTCTGCTGAGAACCAAGCCTGCTCTGCTGGCCAGCTCCACTCCACACCAGCCTGAGCCATGGCGTAGAAGCAAGCATCACAAGCACGGCAGACGGTCCGGACGGCACCCAGGCCCAGCCCAACCTATACGACTGGAAAATCGCTATGCCATTCTGACCGAGGATGAGGAGCCCCTCCAGCCCCGAGACAACCATCCTGGTCCCTCCTCAAAGTCGGCGCCCCCCCGACCCCCTCCTCCCCGGACCTCATCAACCTCCACCCTGGTCATCGGCAGTTCCATGGTTAGAGACCTCTGCATTCCCCCATCATGTAGCGGTCCCTCCAAGGTCTACTGCTTCCCTGGTGCCAAGGTCCTTGACATCCAGCAGAAACTCCCAAGCATCCTGGCCCGCCACACCAAGGTCAACAACATCATCGTACACGTGGGCACGAACGACATCAGAGATAAGCAGTCAGTAGCACTGCAGGAAAACTACAAAACTCTCATCACCACTCTGATGGGCACAGAAAAACGCTTTGTCATCTCTGGGCCTCTCCCTACCTACAGAAAAGGTGCTGAGAGATGGTCCAGACTGTTCGATCTCCACACCTGGCTCAAACGCTACTGCGCTTCCCTAAGCATCCCCTATGTCAACAACTGGGGCTTGTTCTGGGAGAGGCCCAGTATGCTGAAGCGTGATGGTCTCCACCCAAACCAACATGGAGCCAGGCTACTCTCTGACAACATAGCGTCCACACTGAGACATTGACATTCTGTAGAAAATATTACAGATTCACGCCCCCCAGGTATTGATTCGAATGGCATTATACATGTGGATGAGTCTGAGAATGTTTTCTGCAGGGTAACATACAATACTACTACCATAGATCAAGCTGTGTCATGCAATAGCATGACTTATGCTTATAGTTCTATTCCAACGTTGATTTCTACCCAACGTATAGTAAAAAGAAAAGACAAATTTAAAACTAGAAACCTAACAAATATTCTTTCCATACCTCAGCATATTCCTCAAAAGCCAGAGGCATTTTCAGCTAACATGGGTTTACTAAATATAGGTGCACTTACTACCAAAACCTTTGCAATCAATGATTTTATTAGTGAAAAAAATTTGGATTTTCTGTTTCTTGTTGAAACCTGGCTGACTTCAGACAGCGAAGCTGTTCTTGTTGAGACTTGTCCCCCAAATTATAATTTCTTCCACTCAATTA
The DNA here is from genome assembly GCF_018492685.1 of Alosa sapidissima. NCBI lineage: Eukaryota > Metazoa > Chordata > Actinopteri > Clupeiformes > Clupeidae > Alosa > Alosa sapidissima. The sequence continues at coordinate 357,305 of NC_055973.1, forward strand.
GACAAGGCAAACGAGGTGGTGGAATTGCCTCCATTCTCTCAAACAAATATAGTTGCACACGAGTCAACTTTGGCGAATTCGCTTCCTTTGAGTATATTGCCCTCACTCTGAAGGCTGACCCAGCTGTACTTCTATTAACCTTATACCGCCCTCCTAAACTATGGACTGGCTTTCTCGACCAGTTTTCTGAACTTATGTCGCTCATCATCACTAGCTATGATCGGATAATTGTAAATGGCGACTTCAATATTCATGTCAATAAGACAACTGATGCTAAAGCCAGTAAGTTCCTTAATGTGTTGGACAGTTTAGAGCTAAAGCAGCATGTTACAGGACCCACCCACAACCTTGGCAACACCCTCGATCTAGTCATTTCCAGAGGGATAGAAGTCACAGACTTATCAGTAAATGATATAAATATGTCTGATCATCATTGTGTATCTTTTAATATTGTACTACATACTCCAAAAATTCATCCCGAAATTGCAATCAAATCGCGACTCTTGGACATTAGAGCAGAACAGCAGTTCATAGCTCTTATAGACTCCATAAATTTAGATATTTTACATCATCCCATTGATCAAATGGTAGAGGCTCTCAATCGTGAATTAGGCGCTCTGCTTGACAGAGTGGCACCCTTAAAGACTAAAAAAAGGCCCTGTAGCAAACTGACACCTTGGATGAACGAAAATATCCATGATCTAAAAAGATCATGTAGGAAAGCTGAGAGAACATGGAGAAAAACTAAGTTACAGGTTCACCGTGCCATTCTAAAAGAAAAAATTGCAAATTATAATAGAGCTATTCGGAATGAGAGGAGGAACCACTTCTCTAAGGTAATTGCTGAAAACAGTGGAAACTCTAGGGTGTTGTTCTCTACCATTGATAGGCTATTGCATCAAACACCTTTTGATACACTCAGTCAGGCATCCTCTCTAAGATGCGAAGAATTTGCAGACTTCTTCAAAAACAAAGTCATTTCTATAAGGGAGGCTATTGGTAACACAAGTAATATGTTTGATAGTACACCCAAAAACAGCCCCCCAAAATTAAGGTCCTTTAGCACTATTACTCAATCTGAGCTTGGTAAAATTTTAACTCAAACCGGCTCCTCAACATGTGTTTTAGATCCAATCCCTACTACATTCCTCAAAAAAGTATATGATGGCTTAGCTCCCTTTTTTCTCAAGGTAATAAATACCTCATTAGAAACAGGTATATTTCCAACTGCTTTTAAAACCGCTGTTGTGAAACCTTTACTTAAAAAGTCAAATCTTGACCATACCAATCTGAGCAACTACAGGCCTATATCAAATCTATCGTTTTTGAGCAAAGTACTTGAAAAAGTTGTTTGTAATCAGTTAAATACCTTCCTCAACGAAAACAGTATCCTTGAAAAATTCCAATCAGGTTTTAGATCAAATCACAGCACAGAAACGGCTCTAGTAAAAATAGTCAATGATCTCAGACTAGCTACCGACTCAAACAAAGTCTCAATCCTTATTCTTCTGGATTTGAGTGCGGCATTTGACACCATTGATCATAGCATCCTAATTCACCGCCTTGCGAAGTGGGTGGGTCTCTCTGATAATGCTCTAAACTGGTTTCAAACCTACATTACTGGCAGAGATTTTTATATCAGTCTAGGAGATCATGTATCTGAAAAACATGACTTGCCTTTTGGTGTGGCCCAGGGGAGCTGCCTTGGTCCCCTGCTATTTTCTCTATATATGCTTCCATTGGGAAACGTCATAAGTCAACATAATGTAAACTTCCACAGCTACGCAGATGATACCCAATTGTATCTTTCTGTTGAGCCAACTAACCCAGATGGCCTTTGCTCCCTCACTGCATGCCTAACCTCCATTAATCAGTGGATGAGCAAAAACTTTTTGAAACTAAATGATGACAAAACAGAGGTACTTCTGGTTGGACCAAAACTAAAGCGAGATATTATTCTTAGTAATCTGGGGAACTTGGCACACCAGGTCAAACCAAAAGTAACAAGCCTCGGTGTCATCTTAGATGCAGAGTTAAGTTTTAAGCCCCATATCAGTAAAGTTACTCAGACAGCCTATTTCCACTTGAGAAACATTGCCAAAGTGCGGCCCTTTTTAACTCAACAAGATGCAGAAAAACTAATTCACGCCTTTATCACTAGCAGGTTAGACTACTGCAATGCACTTTTCACTGGTCTTCCCAAAAAACATCTAAAGAAATTGGCACTCATACAGAACTCTGCGGCTAGACTTTTAACTAAGACTAAGAAGAGAGAACACATCACCCCTGTGTTGGCTGAACTGCACTGGCTCCCTATTTCCTATAGAATTGATTTTAAGGTTATGTTAATTACTTACAAAGCTCTGAATGGCATAGCACCTTCATATATCTCTGAGCTTTTAATATCTTATCAACCACAAAGGAAACTTAGATCATCCAATTCTAATCTTTTAATCGTACCCAAAGTGCTCCACAAACAAAGTGGAGAAGCTGCGTTTATCCATTATGCCCCCAAACTATGGAACACCCTGCCTCTGTACATCAAGCAGGCGAGTTCAGTAAATATTTTTAAAAAAGATCTGAAAACATACCTGTACAGGAAAGCTTTTAGTTAACTCATCTTATCCTGTAGACTACATTTTCAGATTATTCTACATCTGCTACTATTGGAGGGCGCAGCCAGCCAGAAGCAGATGGGCTCCCCCTATTAAGTCAGGTTCTGCTCAAGGTTTCTTCCTGGAATATGGGAGTTTTTCCTTGCCACAGTTGCCATATGGCGTGCTTGTGGGGGGTAAGAGGGTTAAGGCTGCCAGTCTTATGACGTCATTTTCTATATTTTTGATATGTTGCTGAGCATATCATAAACAGCAAAGAAAAGTGATTGATAATGACTGACTGACTACTATTGTGTTACATGCTTCAAATGTAAAGCACTTTGAGCTGCATTCTGTGTATGAAAGGTGCTATACAAATAAAGCTTTATTATTATTATTATTATAAGAACAGTGAATTAATGTGTGCAATTTAGGGCTGGGATAAACGATTATTTTTTAAATGATTAATCTAGCGATTATTTTTTCGATGCATCGATTAATCTAACGATTAATTTTTTCAGTCCGATTCGATTTCGATTCGATTATCGATTATCTCCCCATTAATTGACTGATAGCAACTTAAACATGTTGATTTACATATCTGAATGAAAAAATATGAATTCTTTAACATTGCAATATTTGTTTATTGCTCTTAAGAGACTTAAGTGCAAAGTAATGCATTCTTAGTCAGAGGTAGCATTCAATAAAGTTCAGTAGTGTATAGGTCTAATTGAGTGCCTGTCACTAAGAGTTCGTGAGGGAATCCTTGCAATTAACATTAACACAGTTAAAAGGCTGAGTGTGGATGCAATTCATAACATAGTTAGTTCAAATAACGGTTCGTACTTCTCCTTGGGACAAGCACTTTTTTTTTGTCTTGGAAAACACTTTTCCATTTACATCGGGATTTTGCATTCAGAGTCAATAAAATGAGCCCTGCATGAGTAACGAAATACAAGCAGCTGTAAGTAAGCATGCTAAACATATATGTGATATGACATCCAAACAATATTCGTATAGTATAGTATAACGTTAGCTTTGAGATACTGCTTGATTGCATAACTTAACTTAGTACATTGAGGAGACTAAACTATGTTGTGATAAGACATTAGCAGTTTACTTTAACTTTAATGCAGCAGTTTTGAACAAATTTTCGCAGCATGGTCACGATGCTAAGCGGATTTAATAGCAATTTAGCCCGCTGTGTTCTATGCAGTGCTTCTATGTGGCAACCAGGGTAGGAATTTCACGGCAGCCACGACGGCCATGGCCGTCGTAGCCCCTTGCGTTGGCCGTGAGGCCCCTTTGAAAATCAGAGGTTTACAGGCCACGGTGGCCTTGGTGCCCCCTTCTTTCAATATTCTGCTTTGCGTCCTACTAATAGCGATTTTTATTTAGCCTGTGGCCTGTCAAAATAATCTTAGCATTCACAGCGCAAATTAATTTAGTCATTTACGCAGTGGAGAAAGTGGCAGCGCAAGAAAGAAAGTGCGTCCAAATTCACCCACTCATGTTGAACTACTCGCAAAGTAGCCTATTCATCACACAGACACCACGTATCACATGAAAGAGCTTTTTCTCAGCTTTTAAACGATGTTAGCCGATAATTGCTGTGTTGAACGGTTCGCGAGAAAAGTAAATAATATAATTCAATTTAATCATACATTCTACTGAAGGTGTTGCGTCCCATGATCTCCATACCCATTCATCTCGGTGTAATACTTTACGAACCCTTCTTTTAAAACATGACAACCCATATATCAGAATAAACAGGAGACCTTACCGAACACAAAGGTGTAAAGCAGTCCCCTGTACAGTTAGCCGTTCCAGAGTAATCCAGTTTTGAATTTGCAGTAAAGTTCGACATACATGGATGTCTCCAAATTTGGGCTTTAAGTTTTACAATGTGTTTAAATTGTTCCACATAATTTCATAACGGGCCAAATACAAAATAAATGTTACAAATATCACCTAGATATTGGTAAACCGGAGGACAGCTGACTAAGAGTTTGTAAAAGTAGCCTTAATGATCACAAAATGCTAAGCATGCATCTAGGCTATTTGAGTTTCTTAAAGCTGAGCTGTGCTTAAATTGTTCAATACATGATTTCATAGCAGGCCAAATATAAAATAAATGTTATATATAGCCTAGATATCTGTAAATATTAGATAGTCAGATGATTTACAGTTCTATGTAATATGTCATGTTTTCATTTCATGTTTTTGTAATGTTTCATACAGTGATGCAGGTCTACTGCAGTGAATAGGCTAAATACAACTTTGATCATTTGTATAGCCTACTACTAATAGTTAACTTTGGCCTTGGTGCCCTGACATGTGGCCTTTGTGCCCCCCACCAAATATGCCCAACTGAAGGTCAAGTGGCCTTGCCCCCAGAATGGTGAAATTCCAAGCCTGGTGGCAACAACAATCCTTCAACAATCGTGAATCTTTTGTTAAATGTACATGCAGAGGAGGAGCAGCGGGCTCATTACGAGAGAGAGCGGGCGGGGCGAGGAAAGGCTGCGTGAGTAAAAGGTGCAGCTCAATGAAATGATTTTATCTTATCTTTAATTTAAACAGTACAACATAAAACATCAATGTGTGGTGGCCGGTTTCGATTTCGTGGCGCCCAGCCACAGATTAGTCAACGTATGGGAAACACTGAAGGTGTAAAATTAAAATATTTAGCAGCACACGTTATGCTTGACGAATCGACGCGCATATTTTGCGTCGACGTCATCGATTACGTCGACGCGTTGTCCCAGCCCTAGTGCAATTTTAACAAATACTATACAAAAACATGTTTGTAAAACAACATTTTCAAAATGTGATCACAGTCACTGCTTATGGCAGAGCTGAAATACTGTAGCATCGCTACAGGCTATCTATCCTCCTTGGTTTTAAAAGGAACAATTCAAGGGCCCTTTGGTAATTGCACTCTTTTACAAGTGCAGACCATTTATGCTTATTTTCATGCAGGCTGTCAGACTGTTGCCCTGCAGCCTGTTTCTGCAGTCGATCCTGATATATACATGGATAGTGAATGAAGTTTAGATTATAAGATTTACAATTTTGAATTAGAATGTTTGGCGAACGATGACATTCAAGCACCATATGCTGCTGTTCGGACGCATCACACGATTCGGAGGCATATCACATAGGCAATTATCATCCCGGCCATAATTTGAGGATATACGGGTAGGCCTATCAGTCCACAAGCACTAAAATATATTGTTTTGATTTAACACAACGAAATTAAAGAGCTCTTATTAATATTTAATATTGTTGGTTGGTTTATAGGCTACTGTTGCCAATGAAACGTCGTTGTGGGTCTTAACACCTCGCTATCTTTATTGCCAAAACACAACACAATGTAAATAAACTATAACAAACAATAAAGGACTTAATCACACACAAATTACTGACTATAAAAAATAATAATTATGTAGGAAGTTTAGAAGTTTAGAACCCAGAATTGACCTGCACACTACAAAAGTGCACCAAATTCAACACAAATGACTCAATACACTTGAAGGAGGTCTGCATCCTTTCTTTTCCAGATATTTTAGGATTTCACCGTGGTATCGTTTCAGTATCAAGCATCGAGATATTTATGGCAGGTATCGTATCAAAGTCATAATTTTGGTATCGTGACAACACTAGATGCCAATGAAACACTCTTTTGAATACGGAATAAATAATTTGTGCCCGTTAACCGAGCTAACTAGCAAGCTAGCTAATGTGAGCAGTAAACGAAAAGTGAATGGGAATGTTCGCGAGCTAGGTAGTAAGGACTTTGGTTAAACTTGTATGTTGTTGCAAACTAACCTGAAATAACATACGTTCAGCAATTGTGTGGTAGTCTACTAGTTCTAGCAAAAATATGTTAGGATAGTTTATCAAAATGGGTTCATAACTTACAACCCCAAACAGAAAAGGTTGGGACGTTGTGTAAAATGCAAATAAAAACAGAATGTGATAATATACAAGTCTCGTAAACCCATATTTAGCAGCAAAAAGGACAGACAACATATCAAATGTTGAAAATGAAAATTTGGACTATTTCATGGAAATATATGTTACTTTTGAATTTAATGCCAGCAACATGTTTCAAAAAAAGTTTGGACGGGAGCATGTTTATCACTGTGCTGCTTCACCTTTCATTTAACAAAATTCTGTAAATGTTTAGGAACCGTGGAGACCATTGGCTACAGTTCTGAGAATGACATTTTGTCCCATTAATCCCCAATATAGGATTTCAGTTGCTCAACAGTATGGGGTATTCTTAGTCATGTTTTTCATTCCATTATGCACCTAATTTGACAAATCTGGACTGCAGACAGGCCATCTTAGCACCTGGACTCTTCCTTAATGGAGAAATACTATTTAAATATGTGCAGAATTCATTTTGCCATTGTTTTCCTGAAATATTGAAGGTTGTCCCTGGAAAAGACATTGGCAGTATATCTTGCTCAAAACCTGTATACATCATTCAGAATTGATTGTGCTTTGCCAAATGTGCAAGATGCCCATGCTGCAGGCACTAATGCTCCTCCACACCGTCATACATGTTGGGTTTGGAACTGAGCACTAAAACAAGTTGGATAGGTTGGATACTTGGATAGGCCCACTCCTCTTTAGCCCAAATGAGTCCATGATTTCCAAAAAGAATGGCAAACTTTGATTGGTCTAACCACAGGACCTTTTTCCACGTTACCTCAGTCCATTTTAAACAAGCTCAGGCCCAGAAGAGGGTGGTATTTTCTGTATCATGTCTCAATACAATTTTAGCTGTTACAATGTTGGCTGCAGTTTTTGAATGGATATTAAACTGTGCACATATACAATGTTTATCAGAGGTTTTCCTGAGCCCACACAATGACAGGTCTGGAAACAGGTATGGTATTGATGCAGTGCCATCTGAGGTCTAAAAGACCAAGGCCATCCAATGTGTTTTTCAGCTCTTTCCCTTGTTTGCAAAGATTTCTCTGGATTATCTGAATGTTTTAATAATATCATGTCCTGTAGATGATTAACTCCCCAAATACTTCACAATTTCATGTTAAGAAGCATTAAAATGACATGAGTGATAAATACCCCTACATCTTTACTTCTAGGAGTCCCTGCCTCTCTGGGATGCTCTTTTTCATACCCAATCGTGTTGCCACTTACCCTAATTAGTTGTGAAACATTCTTCCTTTGTTTTCTTTATCATTACACAACTTTTCCAGCATTTTATTACCCCGTCCCAACTTGTTGCTGGTATCAAATTCGAAATTAGCATACATTTTCCACAAAATAGTCAAATTTGTCATTTTCAACATTTGATATGTTGTCTGTGTCCTTTTTGCAACTAAATAGGAGTTTAAGAGATTTGCAGATTATTACATTCTGTTTTCATTCACGTTTTACACAATGTCCCAACTTTTTCTATTTTGGGGGGTTGTACATCGCTGAATGTAGGGCTAATGGTCATAGGCCAATACTAATCTGAGATACTGTTTAGGCTAATCAAGGGTTCTAGCACTCCACCAATCAGATTGGTCATTGAGGCCGACGGCCACTGGCCGATTCAACATGTGTAATCGGCCAAAATGAACACAAAAGCTGACGGCACGGGACACACCGAACCGACTCGAGTCACACCTCGCCCAACTGTCCGATGACGTCCGACGGCCGATAATCGGGTTGGTGTGTCCAGGCCCTAAGAGAAAACTAGTTCAACCACCCAAACCATATTATTCTGAAAGCATATAACCTCAGGATGATATCGAATATGGGTTTTGACATGTCCCATCCTCCTCTTTACTTTGCTGGCCATTCATAACACATTGGGTATTACGGTGCGTACATGCGCATGGGAAAAACATTTTTTCCAGTGAAAACATCATCATTCACGTCACTTCATATGTGGGAATAAGAGGTGGGAAACTGGGGGAAGATTGTGCTGCCTGACCTAGCGTTCATGAGCTTCGGAAAAACCTTTTTCCCAGTGAAAACATCCTCATTCCACTTCACGTAATGTGTGAGTCAGAGGTCGGAAACTGGGGCTAGATTTTGCTAACAGAGTTGCCCAGTTACGGCTCCTACACACAGTTGCGTTCCGTCAACGCATGCCAGTGGGTGTTACCGACGGTAGATGCAAATTACTTGAAGTATAACCGTAATTTGATTGGTTGGTGCCGTCCGTCGATTGGCTTGATTGGCCGGTGCCGTCTGTCGGTGCAGCAACGTGAGCGACGGGAGAAACGCGACGCAATGGACCCACAATTCAGTTCGGCAACGGATGACGTGAGCCCATATAAAGTGAATGGGATGCGTCTCCAGCACTGCAACGCACGCAGCTGTGTGTAGAGGCCGTTAGGGGCTCGTCATCACTTTCTTTCACAAGCGTCTTACACTATATTTTAAGCAAATACAGTTGTTTATTTAGGATTAGTGAGTGTATGTTTTAACCTTTGTTGTGGCATCCGTGTTTGTCACACATTCCAATGGCAAAGCACATGAACACTTGCTGTGGGGAAAACAAAGTAGCCACGGGGGCGGTCCTTATTCCGAAGTGCCATGAATGCACCATGAGTTGCCCAGTAAGGGGCTCGTCATCACGTTTGTCATCACATTGTCCATGTGGCATTCGTGCCCAACAGTTTTAATGTAAAATTGGGAATTTGCCGTTTTTGTCACTTGAAAGCTGCATATCCTTCTTTCACAAGCGTCTTACACCATATTTTTAAGTAAATACAGTTTAGTGAGCGCATGTTTTAACCTTTGTTGTGGAATGTTGTTCACACATTCCGCCGGCGAAGCACATGAATACTCGCAGTGGGAAAAACAACGCAATGACGTGCGGTCCCTGATATTCCCAGGTGGCATGAACGGACCATTTGTAATTCAAGTGTATGGCTGATACATTTTGGGCTGTACCATGAAGGTAAACTAGAGGATACTTCCTAGAGGATCCGTAACCACGGCTTCAATGTTTTCGTGAAATGAATTTAACATAGCAGTAACAATAGCTGTTGCTCACCTCGTAATCTTCAACAATGCCCATACGTTTCAAAGCCATAAGACGACTGAAATGCAAGCAACACAATTTAAATTGTACAGGTGATCAGGAAATACTGTTAAAATAATCCAGGGACCTCACTAAATTAACTTAGACAGCAAAGACATGTTAAATCAAGGATGCAGCCAAGATTAGCGTTAACGTTACCTGTATGGATTTGAGTCCACAACTTCTGCGCTCATCTGGTCGATTTTAGGTCGAGAACATGCCTGCTCTGTGTCTTCGTAACTTTTCTGCTTACATTTAATCAGTTCGTTTTCGAGTTCACGAACTCGGAGCTTGAGTTCTTCGACAGTCGACATCGCAACCAGCCGATGTTTTCCACTGTCTTTTTCGGGAATCTGTATTAATATGAGAGAGCTAGGGCTTGCTAAATATTTGTACACGTTAGCGCTAAACTATTAAGTCATTGTCGCGCATATGACGTGGCGTTTTCTTATTTGATCGTAACGGTATGGGAAGCACTGGCGATAGGGCCAAATGGTGCGTTCAGGCCAAGGGGGCAGGGGAATTCCCGGAAGTTGAAACACCCATGGAGGCTGCGGTTATCAACTCTTCGCTAACCCCATAGAACGCCCATTCATTTAGGATTTTTCTGAAATCACATAACTTCATATAACATATATCCTGTGCCAACATTGTAGCTTCTGTATTATCTACATTAAACAATACAAGACAAAACAGGCTCAACTACCTCGTACATGACGTCGATATGCCCGTCGCACCGTGGGGAGATAACCTTAAGATAAGTAGCCTAGAGGTCCTGGGTAAGATTTGTATGCACTTCATTTAGCGGAGAATATCTCAACTGTTATAGACTATATGACCCCACTGAACAACGTTGGATGTGTGCCAAAATCTCTACCCGGGACGAAAGTCCTGAAAATGACCACAATTTCCCCTTGAATTTCCCCTTGGGGATCAATAAAGTATCTATCTATATATCTATCTATCTACAACAGATGACACTATTATCACACCACAGGTGAATGGGACTTTCTGTCCCCTTTACAGATATCCCCATACATTTCTACCAGATTAATCTTCATATTAAGCGAAATAATTTTTGTAGGCCTATTACACTTTGCCTAAAAAATAAAACAAAATATGCAAATGAGGCAATATCTCATTAAATATGCGTAGACACTGTATACAATTTAGATGAAGGACGTGCATATGAAAATGCTCTACTCACCCTGATGCTACAGATTTTCTGAGGTGATCACAATGTTCACAGTGACCATAATTATAAGGTCTTAAGAGAGTGTAAGCATTCTGATTTTAGAAAATGGCTAAAAAACAGTCAACCTACACATGGGTTTCCTGTTTACCAACAAAACTAGATGCGCGCGCAGCCGTGGGGCAGAAGACGCTTGGTGGCCGTCCACAACATTATAAACTTAACCTAAATAGTCGGCTGCTGTAAGCTACAATTGTTTCGGATTTTATTGTATTCCCCTGTTGTCTCAATGATAATAACATCTCATTTCAGACTATATTTGAAAGTTTGCCGTTCATTTGCATTATTAATATAACATCGTATTTTGTCATTTTTGGCGAAGACATGCATTCCGTTAGGGATATTGAACATATTTAACATTCTCTAACCATCGTGATTTCGAATTGGTGCAGTTTTCAGCACAAAAACTCATTTTATTCTTTTGCTCTTTTGCATTGCTCTATGCTGTTCTATGGTGCTTTCTGCCTCTTGGTTGCGCACGCATGTTTTCGTGACGTTGCATAGAACTAGTGACATACATGAAGTGCCAGTTATTTATCAACCTAAACTTTAAAAGCTTACATTTCCTACCTGTTCTAAATATTGCTGTCATCACGCCAGCACCTCCAACTTTTTTTTCTCCAACAAAAGTTTACTTGGCAGCCATAGTGACCTAAGGTCATAGCAGAGCGCATGGCTGTAAAGCAAGACTTGTGAGATCAAGAAAAGTAAGGAAATCTACTCTTTATTCTTTGTGTTGGCATGTGTCTTCTTACGTGTCATTATCATGAGTTGTAGTTTTGTGTATTTAAATAATTATAATGAATTTGTATCAGTTTTAATTAATTTGGTGTGTACTGTATCTAGCTAGTTAGCTGCTAGTGTTTTTGTTGTGTTTTTTTGCAAAATGGGGAAAATATCATCACCAGATTGTCTCAGACAAGTTGATAAAGTTACAATGTCTTCATGTCATGAAGACATTCTTGAATTTCCCCTAGGGATCAATAAAGTATCTATCTATCTATCTATCTATGAAGTTATTCCTCACAAAGAAAGTTGGTACATACCAATTACTCATATTTGAAACCTTATTTTACAAAATTCCAAAAGATCTGGAGAAAGTGAGAGAACAACTTATGGATCTACATCACTGACACTGTCATCAGGTGACACAGATGTCTTTGTGTGCCTATTATACCACATAACAATTGTTCTGGCTCATCCGCAACTCAGGAGTGAAAAGATCAATATTACCACTTCATCATATCTGCATAGCGCTGGGAGACGAGCTTACACAGTGTCTCCCAGCACTACATGTGCTGACTGGGTGCGGTACAACCAGCAAAATATCAACCAAACTTGCAGCTCTGAACACTGTCCACAAACCAGACAACTCTTTTCTGGTTCTCAATGTCAACTGTCCACAGCTAACAAAGTGCAACACAAATGGCAGACACATTCTTGGTCAAATGTCTCAAACCATCAACAGACATGGAGACATTTGACGACCTGCACATTGCTGCGTTCGATAGTAATGCCCTTAAGATGGACTTTGAGAGGGCCGCTTGCACCTCAACTAATGCAAGAAAACATATACAAAGAGCCTATTCAACAGCAGCTTGGGTCCAAACACTATTTACAGACACCACCTTGATCTTAAAGGTCTCATCTCACCGTTTTTTCATTAATTTTGCCATGGTCTCTAGTATTAATGAATGCCCTGTGAGCCGGTTTTGGTGAAAAAAATGCTCTCCTGCGTCTATTTCATGCTGTTCTACACTCAAAAAAATATCTTGTTGGATTTAATTAAAAATGTTTTGTCAAGTGGTTCCACGAAACTGTATTAAATAACTCTAAAGATACTATATTCTTTACAATTGACTCAAATAAATAACATTAACTGAACAAGAGTGAATAAAGTAGATGGTAAGTAATTGAATTCTTTTATTTTTATTTAGTATTCTTACATTGAACCAACTTAATATGGCTGTGTTCAACCAACTTAATGCTGTTATGTTCAATTAATTCAGCATTCTTACATTGACTCAACTTAATACTGTCCTGTTCAATCAAAGTCACATTGTTATGTTCAATTAATTTAAGCTAAAAAGATATCTAGCACACATCCACATTAAGTTACGTTTAAGTGATACAGTTACGTGGAACCACACTTGACAAAACTTTGTTAAGTAAACTTATCCTAAACACAAAGTTCTTAAGTAAATCCAAAGTAAACAAGTTGAATTTTTTTCTGCATAACATTTCTAAATAAAATAAAATGTCTAAAATTGAACAAATGTGTTGAAATAGCAAACAGACACACGGTCTTCAAAACAAATCTGCATTTATTTAGCAGCAACCTTTGTCTCCATTCTCATCAATCCATCAGGGACATTTTTTAGTAAAATAGAAATGCAATGAACAGAAAAATATCTCTGCTAAACACAGCATGTTTAGTTTTGTTACATTGTTAGTGATTCAACTATAATGGTGGTTTTCTCCATCTGGCTCTGGGCATCAGTCCTTTACCACAGACCAAAAAAAATACATTTAATTGATGACTTTTCAAACAAAAGTATATGTTTTTAGATATGTTTGAATTCAGTGGATTAACCTCGCATCTCCCATCTCCTTTAAATTAAAGCAATGGTTCTGAGTGAATTTCACCCTTGGGTCATTGCATGATCATCGTGAGCTCCAAACCCCCCCCCCCCCCCCAGTAGGTTTTTTCCTTTGGTCGAGTTTTTCCTGGTCGAGTTTGCACTGTCAGTCTATGTATCAGCCCAATGGCTTGCCAAAACCAAAAATGTATCTCGTAAATTACCCCACTAATAATGTCCGGAATATCACTAAACTTCTACAGTAGTACAAAAAAGAGTCTGTACTCATTAAACGAGGCATTGGAAAGTTTGTAAGTAGCCTACACCAGGAGCTTATTTAAATAACACTTGCCTGATAGCTTCTACTCTCTGCTGCTACCGCTACGTCGACATCACTTCCGTGATTTGTGAAAAGCTCGTAAAAGTCCTTTGCAAAACTCACAAGTGTAAGAGAAAAGCTAGTGAATTCAACACTCCATAGTCATATATTGATAACTGGATGATATTTTAAATTGTATTTTCAGGTCAATAAGTGTTGACCTGAAAATACAAGCATTTATAAAACTTATGCATCGCTTTCTGCCAGGACTTTTACGGGCTTTTACCAAATCACAAAGTGACGTCAACTAGCGTTGCAGTAGGTGTTGTTTATGAGTACAGACCCTTTTTGTACTACTGTAGAAGTTTGGTAATATTCCGGACATTATTAGTGGGGTAATTTATGAGATACACTTCTGGTGAAATTCACTCCGAACCATTGCTTTAGACTCTCTGCTCTCCAAAATCCCTCTAACATCTATGATTTCTTTTAACTAAAAAGCTAGTTAACCAAAGATTAAAACTTTGGGTGACATTTTACCAACACAGACTAGGAAGCTTTGTCTGTAAAGGGTTTATGCGTGGTCAAACAGACCGATGGTGACTTGTTCTGCTTTAACATGCATATAGACAGCCTTAACAAAACATTACAAGCACCGAAACATGAACAAGGAAATGTCCATGGGTACTAAAATAATATAAGAAGCCATATTCATTCATACCCATTTTCCACTAGACGTACCACTGCTACTCTCGCTGCTGTAATGCTTTACTGTTTTTTTTTATATTCATTTACACTTACCAGGTATTCCTTTATGAGTTTCTCAGAGCCTTCATTTAAGTACACAAGTGCTTTCAGGTTGCAAGCTCTCAACAAGCCAATGGTATAATTCTGCAAAATAGGGAAATGAACACTACTTTACTTACATTTACAAATTAAGCATCTTAACGTTTACCATGCCTTACCATGCAACCCCCTTTGTTAAATGTTAAAAGAGATTTTTAGAACGCACTGATCTTCAATGTAAATCTATTCATGGGGTTGAAACAGGCAGTGCACCCCAAATATGTCAATGTTAAATTTCAAATTCATGTCATGTCAACAAGGTAAGACCTTTCAAAAAAAGTTAGCAGGTGCATGACAAGGTCCGTTAGCTCATGGCCTAATATTGGATCACAGGTTTTCAAAGTGGGAGGCACAAAACAACTTCTCACTAACCTGGTCAATGGCAGCCATGATCTCCTCCCTTCCTACGCACACACAGCAGACAGCCTTGTGCAGATGATGTCGAGTTCTGACATTCTGACAACGTTATGAGGGGAGAGGAGATAGAAAGAACAACTAACAATACAACCCAGCATTTGGAAATACAGAAAGAATTACAATTAGCATATGGTATGGGTGTCTGCGACCAAAGTAACCATGAGCTAACCTTTAATACTTCAATAAATGAGACCTTGATGACACTCCGGTCTTGCGCTCCACATTTGCACTGCCACATAAAGGCCTGTGGGGAGATGAGAAAGTATATAAAACTCAACAAATTTACACTAAAATGTGTAAAACTATAATAATATTGGATCACAGAATCAATTCAGAATTGTAATAGAATTGAACTAGGAAGAAAACCTTTAATTAGATTGGCTTGTTTGTGATTTAATTAATTACTTGTTTGTGATTTAACAAATCATTCAAACATTGAAGAGTAGGCAGCCTGTAAAATTTAGCATGTAGCATGTAAAATTTAAAATTATTTACCTCCTGAATATAGTGGTTGACAACAAATGTGTGTGCTTAAAATGGGCAAGTTTCCATGCAAGAAACTGCCATTTGCTTTGCTCTTTTAACTGACATATAAGCCGGATGAGAGCCAAGTAGCCTATGATAGCAATACAAAAATAATGACAAGTCTGATGTTCCTGCGACTGCTGTCCTTCAAAGATTGCAGCTACACGTGGCTAATGTTACAGAGAGACTAGGCAAGATGGCAGAGTTTGCTACACGAACATTAAAATGATTCAAATGTTTCTTGACGGACTTTAGAGTCTGCATCAACCCTAGCTAATTGTTCATGACACAGAAGGATAATTTGGTCAAACAGAGTGGGATGCACCTACGTTTAAACATTACATTTTTCAGATACTGATCCAACTATTAGTATTCACATAAACCCAGGCAGGGTTTGTATGGGGCTAACGTTAGCTGCTAGCTTATCTTAGCAGTTAAATACATGAAGTCATCCTGACCTTGGCACTTCTATGAACATTCAATTGTGATTTATATGAAATAACCCCATCAAGGCACCACCCCTGTCTATCTTCAGTAGGGAGCAAAACTAACCTGGGAAACATGATAGAATTCTAGCCTGAGATGACTTAACCAAAGATTGTTAAGGCGGAGCAAGATACTTCTTCGTAGTTCATGTCTATGGGCGCGAAATGGGGATCGAATCCTGTCTGCATAAAGAGGCGTGTCGATGACGTATTGACGAGCGTACGTTGCAACCGGCCAACAGCAGCTGCATAAATAACCGGTGCACACCTGATATAAGGTTGATTTTCTCCAGACTGGAATGCTCAAAAATGCTAAAAATGTACCTGAAATGTTCAGAAGGGTTTGAGGATCATGAAAACGTGCCCGAAATTCACATTCCTAACTCTATAGAACCAAGACCTTAGCATATGTGGTGAAATTCTGAGCTATGCCCATAGACTTCAATGGAGCAGTCGCTGCCTCTGCTCTGCATAAAGGGGGATTTTGACCCCCCCTCGTGCGATCCGGGTTCCCGGAAGTGGCTCCTGATGAAACATCTTGCTCCGCCTTAACAATCTTTGGTGAGGACTCCGCCAGAGACCGTTGAGAAAGTGAAGGTCCGCCATTTTTTCCTCGCTTGCTCACGGAACATGGATCCTGTAATTGCAAGGTATGTATTTGTTGCTGTTCATAGTGTTTTTGTTTTGAGTTTAGCGAGTTTGTCGTAACAACAACTTGAATAATCATTTTAGTAGATCTTATGTGTAAGTGTAAATGTGTTACTAAACTCGAGCAGCTAATGTTAGCTACTAAATCTGTCATGGTGGCTGGCGAGCTAACGTTAAGTCAAAGATTGTTAAGGCGGAGCAAGATATTTCATCAGGAGCCACTTCCGGGAACCCGGATCGCACGAGGGGGGGTCAAAATCCCCCTTTATGCAGAGCAGAGGCAGCGACTGCTCCATTGAAGTCTATGGGCATAGCTCAGAATTTCACCACATATGCTAAGGTCTTGGTTCTATAGAGTTAGGAATGTGAATTTCGGGCACGTTTTCATGATCCTCAAACCCTTCTGAACATTTCAGGTACATTTTTAGCATTTTTGAGCATTCCAGTCTGGAGAAAATCAACCTTATATCAGGTGTGCGCCGGTTATTTATGCAGCTGCTGTTGGCCGGTTGCAACGTACGCTCGTCAATACGTCATCGACACGCCTCTTTATGCAGACAGGATTCGATCCCCATTTCGCGCCCATAGACATGAACTACGACGAAGTATCTTGCTCCGCCTTAACAATCTTTGTCCTCACCATGGTCCTCATAAGTTGTGAAATAATGCTACGGCAACCATAGAGGGACAAATTATCTAATCTAATGCATTTTGTTCAAGAAAGTTGTGTAGATCCAATGCAAACATGTTAAGTTAATCAGCAAAAATGCATTATTGATTTGAAATAACACAACCAACTCAATTTCACCTTAGAAACCTAATTTTGTTTTGTAAATCCTACGAAAGAGGATTTATTAAGATGAACAATAGTGAGATTTCATTTTTTTGAGTGTAGTTTGGTGGGGAAGGTGGGAGGGGAGGAACGACAGGATTTGCCTCTTGCTCATGAATATTCATGACATGTTAATGACCTCGCCTCTGATTGGCTAACAGTACTGTGACGTTCCCTCCAGTGCGTCCTCATCCGATTCTGCCTGTGCTATGCTCCATATTCAACTTTACAGTGCTAAAACCTGGCTAAAACTCGAGTCAAAACTGTTGCACAAAATGTCTTCGGAGAAAGAACTTCATGTGTTTGATCCTAGTATCCGAGTAGGAAGAAGAACCGCTTCCTGATCGTTTGTCAGTGAACGTTGGTTTAATAGAATGGTAACAATTGCATGTCAGCTTAAAATTTCTCCTAAAAGAGGTAAACGTTTGTGGCAATTGTCATCTTGCATTCAAGTAATAAACAGTTGGAAACGTTTTAAAATAAAGACCTATTTCTTTACACAGTCAAAAGTCTTTGCAATCTTCCTAGTAGATATTTTACTTCACAACACAGGTTATAAGCACCCTAAATGCAGTTCAGCCACTGACCTAGCCTGCTAATTGTATGCTATCGGAATAGATAGTTATGGTTTGAATTCCATGATACTATCATTGAAAGACCACTTGGTTATAGCTCAATATATATAGATCTAAATGCAAACACACTTACCTACTCCTAGCTATATTTCGCTGGAATTGCACCAGAATGCCTACAGAAGCAGACAACGTGTGCTGCAAGACTTCTCCAGTAATGAGTATAAACTATGGCTTTGATAGCCTACATTGGCAGAGGTTAGCCTACTCAAGTTGTTTTCTGTCACGTATGACCCTTAGGAAAAAGTACTATAGGAATCTTATAGTATAAGACTACTATAGAAAAACTATAGCAGTTATAGGATATTATAGAGTTATTAGTAGTACTTCTACAGTATGTCCCAAAATACTATAAGATTCCTATACAACTTTTTCATAAGGGGATTGCTCATGTGGTTAGAAAAATGGGCAACACCAGTACCCCTGTTGTCTGTATGACCCTGTACCCAGGATTAGAACCAGTCTGCCTTAACATAATGTACTCCCTTCAAAATGCACTAAACATTCGACTATGACGACTATGGCCCCCTGTGAGACAGAAGATATGAAAGGTAAGATAAACCTTTAGCCTAAAAGGGACAAAAACTGATGCAACTCCTAAAACTAATATACAAAACAGGTCAATTTTCAATAAATAGCTTTATTATATTTACATACAGCAGTGGTACTCAAAGTGTGGTCCGCAAACTCTCAAGTGTTCCACAAGTAGATGTGGTAAAATATAATAGATGAGTTGTTTGCAATATTGAGCCAACTTGTATGTACAGTAAATCCAAACAGTTCTGCAACACTCATGTAACCTACAGTATGCCAGTTTAAATCATATGAATCCTCTGACAGCATAAGCATGGTGCAAAGACAATAAGCAAGGTGGTTTAGTGAGAAGGCCTATTGTGTAATATACTGTTGAAGTAGGTCTACTGTTTTTTTTTTTTGCTAGGTGGTCAGTGATCTTTTTTTGTTTTGTTTAAATTATTATTGTTTAAGTGGTCCTTGGTCTGAAAAAGTTTTAGAAACACTGACAAATAGTAATATTGCAGTCTATTAAAATAATGCAAACACAAAACAAGAACATCCAAACTATGCACAGAATGAACAATGTCCTCTTTTTGCCAGACGATGCAGACATCTGGCCTACAGATCCTTTGTAAAATGGTGCTGGGATTATTTAGGGAAAAAGGTCTGAGTTGTTGTTTCGGCTTGTGTTGTCCTGGGTATCCGAAGGGACAACACACAAAACACATTCGTTGGCTGTGATGATTCCATTACATTGCTCATTGATTGCGCTGGGCCATAGGTGGAGCCATCAGGTGTTATTGTGGAGATGTCACTTTCATCCTCCTCCTCCTCTTGATCAACCCGAGGTCTTCTAGCTGGCCTTGGATGAACAGGCTTGATGGGAGTAGAGGTAGCAGGCCCCCGTGTCCATGGTGTATCCTGTCACCAGGGCTCCGAACCGGTTCAAGGAACGAAAACCGAAAACGAACGGAATTTTACGGAATTTTACGAGGAGCAGAAACGGAAACGAAAACAAAATGGTCTTCAACTGTTCCGGAACAGAAACATTATTCTGAAATCCACAAAACCGGTTAATAACGTTTTTTTTTGTTCTCTATATATTTTATAAAATTTCACAAAAGCATATCCTATGTCAGGGAGACTATTTCCGGTTGTGCGAAAAACAAGCCCGCATCTACACTGTTAATGTGAGCTAACAAGCCGCTATGTAGCCAACTACTGTAGGCGAACAGCTTAATAATTTGATTTCTGCAGTTTGAAAAAAAAAAAAAATGAATAAATGGACCTTTGGTCCAAATGTGTATATTTTGTCTTGCTGTTGTAATGTAACCTATCCGTCTGCCACTTCGGATCTTAGGCCAGCTCGTAGCGTAGGCTACTGAAACTGATTTGGAAATTGTTTGTAGCCTATGCGTAATAGCCTATTTTGCCTGTCCACGCCTTGTTGTTTTAAAGTCGGGATTTGAAATGTTTGCGCAATTGTAGCCTATTCTATGTAGAAGAGTTAAACGGGAAATATGAGATAGGCCTTGTCAGCAACAGACAGGTTCGTTTATAAACAGGGTTGGAATTATAGCGCAAGCCTTTGAAGATCTCCAACTTAGGCTACAATCAGGTAAGGAGTTTAGCACGTATCCAGAAATATTTTTGATAAGAAATTATTTATAGGCATAGGTTAGGCCTACAGTAAGTCTGGCTATGAGATGGATAGCCCATCTGAATGTTTTTGGATGCCGCCTGTGATTTATTATTTTTGGGCATAGCTACGGTAGGCTAAATCAAGGGGAAATAATGAGTAGGGGAGAGCCGGGACAGTTGAAACACTTTTTAATTAAACGTAATTTACATAGCGATCGTACCACACTGAAAGCTAATATTTGGTCACTAGTAACCTACATCTGTCCTCTGTCAAATACAGATGCATTTTCAGTTTTGAACAAAACTGTTCAGGAATTATTACAACAAAAGTGGGATGTGCGTAATGTTTCATTCGTCCCTCCTGGTCGGGACAGTTGAAACAACATAAGGGGACGAATGAAACATACAGTTTAAGCCATATAAACGTCCAACAACTTCGAAATTTTACTACATATCATGAATGGTACTCCCAAAAGGTTTTATTTTAGATATATTGTTGCAGGGCTATACGTCTTTGTGCATGTCTGTTAACAACTCATTGCCATCATCATGAAGCGTGTATGAAGCGGTTTTTGAAATATCATGCCCTGTGGATGATTCTGCCATGTTTATAGCTAGAACGGTAAGCTTTCCCATTTATATCATGTTTATATTGTTGAAAATGTCGTTTCACTAGGTTTTTAGGTGGGTTAGGCCAATGCACATCCAAATAAGTAGGCTTAACGACCCACCAGCCGTCAGTCTCCATAGGATAACATGGGGAAACTCAACCCCCTATCTGGTGGGCCCAAATGTATTTTCATCTTCCTAAAACTGTTTTTCTATGTCTTACCTCCCTAAATGATTGTTTAAACACACCTATTTGTGCATTTAATTAAAATACATGGAGTTACAGCCTGGTCGGGACGATTGAAACACGTGTTTCAATCGTCCCGACACAGACACATGTCACTACAGCTTGATTTGCTTTCCATGTAAACAAGCATGCGATATGAAAGTCTGGGATTGTGGAGAACACTAAATGGTCTACTGAATAAGCATTAAGTCAAACCTTTAAGTTAACCTCATTGATAATCGAAAAAATTTAACCACTAATGAAGTTTACTTTTGCGCATCAAAACTCGTTTATCGCCAGTAACTCCGTGATAAAATCACATAGCAGGAAGATATTTGGCTGATAGAAGGAGGTTAACATGCTCTATGTTTTGACAGAAGGACGTCTGTCTATCATCATCACACTCGGAGAAAACTGGATTGTTTCATTCGTCCCGTGTTTCAATCGTCCCGGCTCTCCCCTACGTCTCATCTAAGGTAAAGTCCACAAAAATAGACTTGATAGGCCCGCCAAACACTGCCGGAACTTTAAGAACGAACGATATTTTGCGTTCCGAACCGGTTCAGGACCGATATGTTTGTGGCGGAACGCATGCAAGAACGAAAACGTTAAACATAGGCCTACCTGAACCGTTCGGAACGGAACGTTTGAAAAATAATTTCGTTTTCAAGCCCTCCCTGTCACGACACCACCAGGTTCTCCACCAGTCTCTCCTCCTCGTCACTCTGCTCCAACGATCTCCCAATCTAATTCCCCTGTCTACTGATTACCCAATCATCCAATCTCCCGTTTGCCACTCCCCAGCACCTGTAGCCAATCTCCTATTGCCCGTATAAACCCCTGTCACTCTGCTCTCTCTGTCTGGCCTCTTCAACGGAGACACTTACTCCAGCGCACGGACTGCTCCTTGTTTCCAAGCCCAGCGCCTCGTTTCTGGAATTTCCTGCTACGTCCCAGGTTGTAGAACTTTTATGTTGGACATTTTCTATTGGACTTTTTCTGTTGGACGATATCCTCTTGCAAAATTGGAGCCTTTATGTAGGACTGCCTTGTTTGTCAAGTCAAGTTCTTCTGAGCGTTAACTTCACTTCAAGACCTTGTTTAAATTTTCCTGCCTTGGTTGCTGTTTTCAAATTAAAACGACTTGATTGAGCCTTGTTTCCTGAGTCTGTGTGCCCTGACAGAAGGCCAGACCAGGCAATGGAGCCTCAACCATTAAGAGCTGAACATGTGGATCCCTTCCAGGGAATGGTGGACAATGCACGGCTAACACTTCCCAACTCTGCAACCGTAGCAGCTCCAGTAGCACCTCCAGCCATGATTCCAGGGAACGCAGTGGTGAATCCAGCACCATATTCTGGAACTCCAGAGGCATGCAAGGGATTTCTGTTGCAATGCTCATTGGCCTGGGAGATGCAGCCACACAGATTCCCTACAGACCGATCGAGAGTAGCCTATATCATCTCTCTGCTCTCGGGGCGTGCCTTGCAATGGGCTGAAAGCGTCTGGAGACAAAATGGCCCCACAGTAGCCTCGGTGGACAACTTCGTGGTTCATTTCAAGGAAGTGTTCGACCTACCTGAGGGCGATTCCTCCACCCAAGCAAAACTGCATGCCCTGAGGCAGGGCAGGAGGTCTGTGTCCGAGTATGCAATCCAATTCCAAACCTTGGCTGCTATCAGTGGGTGGAATGAACCAGCACTGCTCACCGTTTTCAGACAAGGGTTGGAACCCTCTCTCCGTCTTCAGCTGTCCCCATATGATGACGCCATAGGACTGGAGAGATTCATTCAGCTTGCCGTTCGAGTAGCCAACCGCCGAGAGTGCTGCCTCAAGGACCTCCGCCATACCACTTCAGCCTCTGTTCCCCAATTCGATGACGGACATTCAGCTGCTGGAACAGAAGCAATGCAAGTAGATTCCCTGCGACTCACCCCAGCAGAGCGCCGGCGACGCATGACCCAAAGTCTATGTCTGTACTGTGGGACTTCGGGCCACTACATCACTAGATACCCTACACGCCCACCACGACCCATGGTCGGTATCGTGAGTACTCCTCTTGTGCACTACAAACCATTACTCATTGAAGTTGCCCTGTCCCATGCTATGTCCACCTACACAGTCGTTGCTCTCCTGGATTCAGGGTCAACCGGGAGCTTCATTTCCGGGTCCCTTGTCCAGCGTCTCCAGCTCCCGAGGACCCGCTGCACTGCCCCCCTCAACGTCCACTCAATAGTGGGTAAGCCCTTAGCCCGCAAGCAGGTCCAATATCACACTAATAACCTAGTGATGCGTGTTGGATGTCTACATGTGGAGAATGTAACTTTTTATATCCTTGAAGACTCCACAGTCGATCTGATTCTAGGACGCCCCTGGCTTATCCAACATGCACCTGTGATCTCCTGGTCCACTGGAGAAATCCTTCAATGGGGAAAGGAATGACATACCAACTGTTTCCCAAAACTCCCTCGCCCCTGTACTCTCTCACCAAGGTTGTCACTCAATGCAACCACCATTGAAAGTCCAGGGCAGAGTCGTCCAGTAGTTGTCCCACCTGAATACTCCTCCTTCAGCGATGTGTTCTGTCCACGCCGTGCAGCTCACCTTCCTCCACACCGACCCTGGGATTGTGCAGTCGACCTGGAACCTGGTCAGCCCCTACCACGAGGAAAGGTCTACCCACTCTCCGTCCCTGAGCAAGAGGCAATGAAGAACTACATTGAGGAAGCTCTACAATTGGGATACATACGCCCGTCAAAATCACCAGTGGCTTCTTCCTTCTTCGTGGCTAAGAAGGATGGTGGACTTAGACCCTGCATCGATTACCGTGCACTGAATAAGATCACAGTGAAGTTCAGATATCCCGTTCCACTTGTTCCGGCAGCTCTTGAGCAACTGCGTGATGCCAAGGTATTCTCCAAACTGGATCTGAGAAGTGCCTACAATCTAGTCCGTATTCGCCCAGGCGACGAATGGAAGACTACTTTTGTCACCCCCACTGGTCACTACGAATCCCTGGTAATGCCCTACGGTTTGTCTAATGCACCCTCAGTTTTCCAGGGGTTTATCAATGAAGTGTTCAGAGAATATCTCAATCTGTTTGTCATGGTTTTCATTGATGACATACTCATATATTCAGCCAACCCCACAGATCATGTCAAGCACGTCTCCCTGGTCCTGATGAAGTTGCGGGAGTTCCGGCTCTTCGCGAAGTCTGAGAAGTGCCTCTTCCACCAAACCTCCGTGCAATTCCTGGGCTATAACATCAGCAGCCACGGAATCAGTATGGATGACGAGAAGGTGAAGGCGCTCCACTCCTGGGATGCTCCACACACAGTCAAAGGACTCCAACGCGTCTTAGGGTTTGCAAATTTCTACAGGCGCTTCATCCACGGCTTCAGTCTGACCGTAGCACCCCTCACCTCTCTACTCCGGAACAAACCCAAAAGCCTATCCTGGACTCCTGAAGCTTCAGAGGCCTTCCAGAAGTTGAAACGGGCCTTTGCATCTGCACCAGTCCTTCGCCACCCAGACCCTGAGAAGAAGTTCATCGTTGAGGTGGATGCATCCACCACTGGAGTTGGCGCCGTCCTTTCTCAGTACCAAGGTGATCCTCCTCGTCTTCATCCCTGTGCCTACTTCTCTAGGAAGCTTAGCCCAGCGGAACGTAATTATGACATCGGTAATCGTGAATTACTTGCCATCAAGCTAGCCCTGGAGGAGTGGAGACACTGGCTTGAGGGATCGAAACACCCATTCTCAGTCCTTACTGACCACAAGAATCTCCAATACCTTAAAGAAGCAAAGCGACTCAACCCCCGCCAAGCCAGATGGGCCCTCTTTTTCACTCGCTTCGATTTCACTATCAGCTACAGACCTGGATCACGTAATACTAGGGTAATACTGCCCTATCAAGAATTCACCATCCAGAGGAGTCCAGTGAGCAACCTGAACCCATCCTGCCAAATGAGTCCATCTTGAGTCCCATCCTGTGGTCCCTGGATGAGCAGATGGCCGCCGCCAGGGAGTCTGACCCGGCTCCACCGAAAACCCCAGCTGCTCGTGCCTACGTTCCTCGTCAGCTCAGAATTCAACTCCTCACCTCTGCGCACTGCACCCCCGGCACTGGACACCCTGGGACCAACGCCACCCTTACACTTCTCCGAGATTGCTATTGGTGGCCTGGCATGACTCGGGACATCCGCAGGTTTGTTGCGGGATGCCAAGACTGCGCAATGGCAAAAACTCCTCGTCACCTCCCTGTGGGGAAGTTGATTCCTCTACCTGTGCCACAGCGGCCTTGGTCGCACCTTGGAGTCGACTTTGTCACAGACCTCCCGCCGTCCAAGGACAATACCTCGCGATCTGACGTCCTGGACCCAGCCCTCCTTGCGGAGTTCCATCGCACCCATCCCTGTCGACCAGCCCCCCGCGGCCGTGGCCGACCGCGACGCCGTGTCACCTCGTCCCTGGAAGCGGCTCCTGAAGGGGGTGGGGGGGTAAATAAATTTCACGACACCACCAGGTTCTCCACCAGTCTCTCCTCCTCGTCACTCTGCTCCAACAATCTCCCAATCTAATTCCCCTGTCTACTGATTACCCAATCATCCAATCTCCCGTTTGCCACTCCCCAGCACCTGTAGCCAATCTCCTACTGCCCATATAAACCCCCGTCACTCTGCTCTCTCTGTCTGGCCTCTTCAACGGAGACACTTACTCCAGCGCACGGACTGCTCCTTGTTTCCAAGCCCAGCTCCTCGTTTCTGGAATTTCCTGCTACGTCCCAGGTTGTAGAACTTTTATGTTGGACATTTTCTATTGGACTTTTTCTGTTGGACAATATCCTCTTGCAAAATTGGAGCCTTTATGTAGGACTGCCTTGTTTGTCAAGTCAAGTTCTTCTGAGCGTTAACTTCACTTCAAGGCCTTGTTTAAATTTTCCTGCCTTGGTTGCTGTTTTCAAATTAAAACGACTTGATTGAGCCTAACCTTGTTTCCTGAGTCTGTGTGCCCTGACATATCCGAAGTGCTTGTATCAATACTCATACTTTTCATGAAGTATTCTGTTTGGGTACCTAGAGTAAATAAATGTGTATTACTGTCAAGTTACAAGATACTAATAGTACACAGGACATTCACTATCTCACACAAAACTGTACTGGCACAATGGAAACAAAAATATTTTAGTGACTGTGGTAAGGTGTATGATGTACTAAGTAGCACACCCACAAGAAGACATTCAGTAATATCAATTATATCTGCAATTCATGGGTTTCCTCAGGTCCATTTACACAGGTGTATTAATCAAGCACCATGCAGTCTGCATTCATAATCGAGGTACTTGATTTTATACACCTGTGGAAAGTGACCTGATGAAACCCATGAATTGACTTTCCCAGACATTGACGAGCACATAAGAACCTGTATTAGCCTACTAGAAAAAGACTTCTAGAAACTAACTAGCACAACAATAAAAGTTAGATCACAAACCTTTGCTTCTAACGTGATGACCTAATGTAGGCTAGAAAGCTGTGTAGCCCAACATGAGGATGTGCTCTGGAAGACATACAAAACACTAAGTAAACAGCAAGTAATCAAACAAATCATTGTAGGCCTACAAAGGTCAATGTAATAATGGCAAGAATACATAAATTAGACTGAAGTGTAATACCTGGGCTCTGATGGCAACTTAACCTAGTGCACGGGTATTGTGTTTTTTGATTTTCCCTGTTTAGACTAGAACAATACCAGTCCTTGCATAAGATATTGTTGCCAATATTATTATTTGTGGTTTAACGCTTAGATTAGAAGATTATAGGTTCAACAAGCTAAATCTCTGGGTTGTGTGGTCATACAGTTTCTTATGAGTGTAGCTACACCAGGCACATAACTGAAGCATTCCGTTCGCGTTGCGTCTTCTGCAACAATTAGCTTCCAATAGGTCTAATCAATGGAAGTAGCTACACCTGGGGCGTGGCCTGTAGGCTACGTTCAAAAAAATAGACCATTCCTCTAATGGATTTTACCAGAGCCCTTCCTATTAGACATTCTCTGATTTTACACGTCGCGAACAGAACATTTCAGTTACGTGCCTGGTGTAGCTTCCTGTAATATAGGCTAGCCTAAGCCTAGCTTGTGCCCTTTTCATGCATGCTAACATGAAGAATATGAACATGCTATTTTGTAACAGTCGTTAGGTGGAAAAGTTTGTTTGTACTTACAGCCTGTGAGCTGGTGGTCGATCGTCGTGACGTAGGCTACAGGTCCAGATTTTCAGAACATCGATGCAAAACCACTTTCTAACTGTAGGCAGGCACAGTGAGTGTGGTCGAAATGATTGGAACACAGAACTAATGTTGCACTATACTTCGGTGGTGGTGTTCCAACGATAAATTCCAACCATTTCTTCCTCAACTCATCTTTCTAAGGCAAGACATGCAACATTGATGTGTCATTGCCACAAATAACACAGGCACGAATTTGCTCCGCCATGTTAACAACTTGCTGTTAGCTCCTACTAGCTGCAGAGAGACGATCTCCTGGACAAAATCTTTCTGTCTTCCTGTGGGCGGTCACAAGCCAAGGTGGGCGAGGCCATGAATAATTGTTTTCCCTGCAGCATCACAGGAAAGGCTTTTTCTGATTCGCTTGTTTTTCCGTGTATTTTCTTTCATTGGCTAATGCGGGCAATGGGGGTAGAAGATCATTTTCACGTGCAGCATGCATATGCAACTTGGAGTGAGCTATAGTATTTCGAAAGGGACAAGTATTAAACGGTTTCTCGGTAAATGAGACCTTTAAATGCAGATGCTTATGGTTTTGTAAGAAAGGGCAGTGTATTAGTCCCTGAGATTGTAATCTCAAAACCTGAAGGTTTACCAGATCCCTGCTCATTTGGCAAGTGTGCACACAAGAATGGGTGTCCCTGTCTGGTAGCTGGTATCTGTTGTTGCAAGTACTGCAAATGCAAGGGAGGCTATAGTTGTAAAAATCCTATCACTGAATGAGGTCTCACAGTGTTTCCCACAGAATTAAATTATATTTGTGGTGGTAGGTTTGCAGAATTAACTTGAATGCAACAGTTTTTAACAAATTAGCGCAGCATGGTTATGATGATAACCAGATTTAAAGGGACACCAGGCAACGTTTTTGTGTTAATTACTCATCTTCGTAAGTCGGTATATGGTTAAATGACTCATTACAGGGCGAATGAAGACTCTCTTGCCCGCCCCTACTGCCTGTAGGAAGAATATCCCCTTGCAAGCTCAGTGTATCGTACCCGCCGACCGAAGCAGGATCAGTTTACATCCTGCATCCACAGCACAGAGGCAGGCTAACGAAACGCTAGCGATTGTTGCAAACGTGTGTATAATGGCAGAGCCGGCGAAGAAGCAGCGAAAACCCTTGACGGAAGATGCAAAGAAAAGGAAAAGAGCTTCAGACCGAGCGAGGGGGAGTTTCGTAGAGAAAAAGCATCAGGCTTAAAGCAACACCAAAGAACTTTCCCTCTGTCGCACACACGCTATTTGTTTATCCAGCACTGGCTTTGCAAGTAACAATGTCCACAGATAAGGTAGAATATGTTGCATGATTTATGAAAGTACAATGTATTGCGACATCAGATGCAAGTCAAATTTGTAGTTTCTTATGTCTCATTCCATTGAACTACAGATCCGCTACCTGATCTGGCAAACTTACATAGTGTAGTTATAGCCGATAGAGGGCCGCGAAGCGAATGCAGAAGTTTGGTGTTGCTTTTAGTACAATTTAGTACAACCTGGAAAATCATTGTGTGGTGGTCAATGTTGATATTGTGGTGGGCCGCCACAAATAAGTCAATGTAGAAACACTGTCTCATCATCATCCCCATACCTGGACTCTGTGGTCAAAGTTTTACCTTGCAACACAGGGAATAAACCTGTTGTTTTGTATTTGTCACTTTAACGTTCCAATGATAATAGCAAGGTTGGATATAAACTTAGTTTTTGCCCCCAGGCAACATTGTACCAATTGCGGAATGAAAATCAATATTTTACAGATATGAAGTTATAATAATACTGTACTCACTTCAGTTATAATAATCACTGTTATGTACTAGTTAAAAGCTCCATAAATCTCCCCAAACATTCTCCGGTACAGTATATGAAGGGTTCAGATGCAAAAGCCTCTAAATGCCACCTATGTCAAAAATGAGATAAAGATGGTGAGGGGATGCTCTCCACACATAGTATACGCTAATCAAATAATTTAAATTCTAAACCCACTAAATACCACTCTCTTCCTGGTCTGAAATATCGATTTATAGGCAAAAACCTATAGGAGCCTGAATTGAAATGCTCATTTAAAAGAAAAGTGGTCAGACGGATTTAGAGGGTTTTGCATCTGAACTCTTCATATACACACACAACCACACACACATATCCATGAGTTTGCACACTTACACCCATGCATACTCATGTATGTGTACTGATGCACACTCATGCAAGTTACCTGTCTTTCTGAAAGTTTAGTAAGTAATTTGTCTCAAAAGAGAAACACAGGGGGTAGGTAGGCCTATAGCAAATAGAGGGATCAGCCAGGCCTCAAACTTGGGGCTACAGGGTAGCAAGTCTGCAGCTTTACCACAACATCAAAAAGCCATGGATGTTGGTATGATAGTCAGGGCACATACTCAACCATAGTGATGGCATTCTATAAAACTTCATGAAGCACACTCATGCACTTCACATATACAGGTGCTTCCCTACTTAAAATATTTGGTATGGCCATATGCAAATCCGTTATGGTTCAATGTTGCAGTTTTTTGTAATTTCCTACATTGATATGTTATGAAAAGTTGTTGATAATACACCGGTAAATGTATACCTGATAGTCACAGTTGTTAAAAATAAAAGGTTCCTAGGGTTAAACCTTTGAAATTGCATAGAAAATGCTTGGGGTCATTTTTATGTGGTACTAATACAAAAAATGCATTTACTTAAAAAATATACCAATTAGACACAAATCCAAATGGCCTCATGTCAAAGACAACCTATTTGAGGAATACATGGAAGACTAAACGATAACAATTTAAAATGACCAAGATATTGCAAAAAAACAACCGCTGGGATCATTTTTGACCCCACTTACAGTATGCGTCCCTTGTTTGTATACAATTAATTTTCCATTCAATACAGCACAAAACACAATTAAAAATATCAAACCAGAATTCATACACATACACTACATGGTCATTGTAAACATTGTGATCACCTCATAAAATCTGTACCTTAAAGAATTTATATGTACGCATATTTAATGAGATATTGCCTCATTTGCATATTTTCTTTTCTTTTTTAGGCAAAGTGTAATACAAAAAGTATTTCTCTTAATATGAATATTAATCTGGTATCGGAACTCCCCCTATTACCGTCGGTTCCGTATTTCCGCCGTCTTGCGTGTATGTGTCACTTAATATCCATTTCTATACAAACCAAGACGGCGGCTTCCTAAAGAAACGCAAGCACCCACACCATAGGTGTATCTAAATTAGCTATGTACCAAAAATGACATTTTACCGTGACTCGAAGTGCTGTAAACAGTGTTGTAAGGCTGCGTGTGCACATCCGCTTGGAGCTCCAGTGGAATTTTAATTTCATGATGAGAATTCTCGGTCTAACCGTTCATGTGCCGTTGAAACGGTGCAAATAGGCGACCTATCAGGCCAGCACTATAACTCCGAGCGTGGTAAACAAAATCGGATATTTCAGGCAGTAAATGCTCCCGTTAAGAACCAAACCAGGTTTTGTTCAAATCTACACACCTATGGCTACTGAAAAATGTAAGGTTCATTTAGCAAATGTTATTTTGAAGTGGTAAAAAACATCATTGTTTTAGAATTTCCATAATAATTGGGGGTGTTACGATAGAAATGTATGGGGATATCCATAAAGGGGGAAAAAAGTCCCATTCACCTGTAGTGTGATAATAGTGTCCTCTGTTGTGGTCATTTTCAGGACTTTCGTCCCGGGTAGAGATTTTGGCACACATCCCACGTTGTTCAATGGGGTCATATTAGTTTATAACAGTTGAGATATTCTCCGCTAAATGAAGTGCATACAAATCTTACCCAGGACCTAGACTAGATTTGGATAAGAAGCTCAGTCCAGCCTAAATAATAATAATTATAATAATAATAATAATAATAATAATAATAATAATAATAATAATAAATATAGCCGGCAATGGCGGGCCCGAGCACCTGCAGGCCGCAACCCGTGACATGTCGGAATCCAACAAAGCACCGATGTGGTGTGTTTGTGAAATGTACATATTTGATGCGTGTGCTATTTGTTTTTGTATTTTATTTTCTGCCACATGTACTTGCTTGGCCAGGTGGGGGCGCAATGCAAGGCAGGCCCATTGGGTGTCATCATAATCATAATATATATTAACCTGAGAAATTTCAGCCCATTCATTTTAAGCAAAGAACATTTCTGATACACTTTTTGGTTGGCCAGATGGTGGCGCTATGTTAGACATGGAAATTAGACATGTGAATATCATCACAATAATGATATCCAAAATGTTTGTAAACTTTCAGATCAATCACTTAAGGTATTGTCCATTTCTGGCACATTTCCTGCTTGACCAGGTGGTGGCGCTATGCCAGGCAGGCCCATTGGGTGTCTGGATATCATCATAATCATAATATCTATTAACCTGAAAAATTTCAGACCATTTATTCAAAGCATAGAGCATTTCTGGCACATTTCCTGCTTGGCCAGATGGTGGCGCTATGCTAGGCCTGTGAATTATGCATGTGAATATGCTCACAATAATGATATCCAATATTTTATAAAGTTTCAGATCAATCACTTAAGGCATTTTCCATTTCTGGCACATTTTCCTGCTTGGCCAGGTGGTGGCGCTATGCCAGGCAGGCCCATAGGGTCTCTGGATATCATCATAATCATGATATCTATTAACCTGAGAAGTTTCAGACCATTTATTCAAAGCATAGAGCATTTCTGGCACATTTCCTGCTTGGCCAGAGGTTGGCGCTATGCTAGGCCTGTGAATTATGCATGTGAATATCATCACAATAATGATATCCAATAAATTATTGTTTATGTGGAAGGGTATTAAAATTCATAATTTCGGCATTTCGTCAAATTACAACATATCAAAAAAAGGCTTCACAATTTAGAATCAGGAACATCTCGGCGTCATGTATACCAACTTTGACATGAATCAGATCAACCGTCTAGGAGGAGTACGTTAAAATTGATCATGTCCACAACGCACAAATTCTCAATTACCTCACTTCCTGTGGGCGTGGCTATTGGCATGTTAATACAAAAGTTGTTTGTTTTTGGGAGTTACATACACCCACCAAATTTGGTGTGTGTATCGAAAACTATATGCCAACCACAAGTCACAGTGACATAAGGGGGCGCTATGGAGTTCCTGGGCAACGCCCGGTGCCAAGCTTTTATCCCTGTCTATTCACTGTATCACTTGATGTGTGTGCCAAATTTCATGCGTTTTCACCCATGAGAAGCACCTCTTTTGGCATCATGATTCATCACATATTTCATCACATATTAGTCTGCACAAAATCCCAAATACCTCACTTCCTGTTAGGCGTGGCTAATGCATTGTACATACGAAAGTTGTTCATCTTGGGGAGATACACACACCTACCAAATTTGATGTGTGTAGCTGAAAGTATATGCCCACCACGGGATCAGTCATCTACGGGGGCTTAAGGGGGCGCTAGCGAGTCTATGGGCCATGCCCGGGGCCAAGCATTTTTACCTAGCTGCTTTGTGTGACACCTGATGTGTGTGCCAAATTTCAAGACTTTTCGATTATGTTAACCACCTCTAAATATTTGCCAACCACGGGATCAGTCACCTAAGGGGGCGCTAGCGAGTCCCTGGGCCACGCCCGGGGTCAAGCTCTTGTACCTAACTGCGATGCGTGACACCTGACGTGCGTGCCAAATTTCAAGAGTTTCCGACCATGTTAACCACCTCAAAAACAGGAAAGCAAAAAAGTAGAATAACAATAATAATAATAATAATAATAATAATAATCCTTACAAAAACAATAGGGCCTTGCGCCCTTCGGTGCTCGGGCCCTAATAATCCTTACAAAAACAATAGGGCCTTGCGCCCGTCGGTGCTCGGGCCCTAAATATAGCTGCAAGCAGCAATGAGGGGGCCAAGCAGAATAGGCCGGAGTAGCCACGGCGACAAGATAGAACTCAGCAGACACCCGCGATCAACACTTTCAACAAGTGTCACATCAAAACATAACTGACTTTGTAGGGCTGAAACAGGGCTGAGTATTGCCGCCGCCTCCGCCAGCCAGCCCCCCCACCTAATCACCCCTGCCCGTTCCACCCTGTCCCGCACCGCCATTCCACGCATGCATTAGAATGAACTGGATGGAACATGTCATCAGTTTCACATCAAAAAATAAAAGATTGATAAAACACATCAGCAACTACAGATGAAAATGCAATATTGCTAATTGCAGCACCCCCTACAGGTCAAAGGTCACCAAAGTTTTTGAGCGACCTCCTAATGGGGTCATGAATATATGTAGTAAGTTTGGTTATGATACATGGCAGGGTTGCTGAGATATGAGCTCAAAATCGGGTCAACAGGTCAAAAGTTACGTGCAGGAACGCACGTCCAACTTTGGCCTGTTGGTGGCGCTAGAGCGCTTGAAGTGCCAACATGAAACTAGGTGAAATTAATCAGGGGACTGTCCCAAATCGGTGTGCCAAATTTCACAACTTTTCACCAGACGGTTCTATGGGCTGCCATTGACTTCAATGACGGAAGCGTAATAATAATAATAAGAAAAGGTAGAAACACAATGGGTGCCTTCGCAGCTTCGCTGCTTGGCCCCCAATAATAATAAGAAAACACAGAAACACAATGGGTGCCTTCGCAGCTTCGCTGCTTGGCCCCCAATAATAGGGAAGAAAACATAGAATCACTATGGGTTGCCTCGCAGCTTCGCTGCTTGGCCCCCAATAATAATAATAAGAACAAATAGAAACACAATGGGTGCCTTCGCAGCTTTGCTGCTTGGCCCCCAATAATAGGAAAAGGTAGAAACACAATGGGTGCCTTCGCAGCTTCGCAGCTTCTACCGAGGCACCATTGAGAGCATCCTCTCCAGCTGTATCGCTGTGTGGGGCGGAAGCTGCACTGAATACAACAGGAAAGCCCTGCAGCGCATAGTGAACACAGCTGGAAGGATTATTGGTGCTTCACTCCCCTCCCTGAAGGACATTTACACCACCCACCTCACCCGCAAGGCGACCAAAATTGTGAGTGATGCAAGTCACCCCGCTCACAATCTGTTTGATCTACTGCCCTCTGGGAAGAGGTACAGAAGCCTGCGCTCCCGCACTACCAGACTCACCAACAGCTTCATACACCAAGCTGTAAGGATGCTGAACTCTCTCCCTCCTCTCCCCCCTCCACCCTCAGCTACATAACATCCTGGACATTGGACCCACAATGGCCGCCTGCACTACTCCACTTGCACACTTGTACACTTTACAACTTGTTGTTGTTGTCCTGAAAACACAACACTTCTGCTGCTCTTACATAACTTGCACCACTATGCCACTTTCTTTCTTACTTAGGTCAAACAGAACTACCCAAGCCTTTTATTGGCCTGACTTTGCACTAGTATTTTATTGACTGTCTATGCACAATTTCAACCAAATTTTGCTGCTCTTATTTTTTTCATTATTATATGTGCCCTTTTATTTACTTATTTACTTACTTTTTTGTTTACTTGAATGTTATGTTTGTCTGTGGACTTAAATGGTAAAATATGTCTTGTCTTCACCGTGGGATAGTGAGAAACGTAATTTCGATCTCTTTGTATGTCTGGAACATGTGAAGAAATCGACAATAAAGCTGACTTTGACTTTGACTTTGATAAGAAAAGGTACAAACACTATGGGTTGCCGCGCAGCTTCACTGCTTGGCCCCAATAAGAACACATAGAATCACTATGGGTTGCCTCGCAGCTTCGCTGCTTGGCCCCCAATAATAGGAAAACGTAGAAGAAAAGGTAGAATCACTATGGGTTGCCGCGCAGCTTCGCTGCTTGGCCCCCAAATATAGCTGCAAGCAGCAATGAGGGGGCCAAGCAGTTGAGCAGGAGTTGTCCTGGCAACGCAATGTTGTTAAATTATACACACACCCAATTAACCCCCCCCCCCCCACACACACACACACAAACACACACATATATATTAACAGATAAACCTCCTCCCCCACACACCCCAAAAGCCCCCTACATATACGCACATCTCAAACATTACCAAATTTATTGTGCGTCCTCAGGTTGTAGTCATGAGACCACATACAGTGGGCAGTGCTTCGACTTGGCCAGCTTCACTCGCGGTCCGCGCGTGGGATCACGCGGTATCACACGACTTTAATTTGTATTTTCCCAGTGAGACACTGCAACAACCCAAACAACCGGTAGATGGCTCAAGTGAGCAGGATGTCTCGTAAAAAGAAATGGAGCCTGGAAAACCCTACACAGACTTCACTACAGACTTTAGCAGACTGGTTTAGAAATAATTTAATAGCCAGAAATATACCTGCCCTGCCCTAATAAAGAAATATTTGGTTAACTGCGAGTGAATCCCGTTTGCAGCCGTAGAAGAAACGCAGGACAAATTAAACATTCTGGTTTTCTCCGAGTGCAACGATGATAGACAGACATCATTTGGACAAAATATAGAGCATATTAACCTCCGTTGCTCAGCCAAATGCCTTCCTGTTACGTCCTGTTATCACGGAGTTACAGGCGATAAACGATTTTGATGGTCACAAGTTTACTTCATTAGCGGTTATTTTTTTGATTAATGGCAATGAGTTGTTAACGGACATGAACCAAGACATATAGCCCAGCAGCAATCTAGGGACTGTTCATTATTTATTGAAGGGGCCACCGGAGAAATTTTGAGTGCTTCAGTCAAATGTTGCATGACCCTCCCTTGCCTGCTAGAAATTGTTCAATGACCCTCCGACAGAATTGTTAAAAAAGACATGACCCTCCCTTGCCAATTGTCGCATGTCTTCCGCCCGTGCTGCTTTGCGCCACAGCCACACACTGTGATAACGTTCTTAAATCAATCTTTCGTGAGCTTGCATGCTACCAGTCCTTCCTTTTCAAATGTGTTGCGCCTGTTTGCACAATTTCACAAATAATCATATGTGATAAATAATATGACAAATAATCCCTGTGCATGGGGACCGAAACAATGCATGCCAACTTTTTCCGTGTTTATCACGTATTTTAACTTTCCCCCGCTGTCTTGCCGTAGAATAGGCTATCCCATATTTTAATACTCTCATAACAACCCTGCCATCGGGCCTGTCTCTGTGTTGCCATGTTGCTACCCTTTGCCCTTCCAACGAAACAGATGTCTTCAAATCATCGTTTTCCTTGCTTGAATGTCATAAACATACAACTTTATGCAGCAGAATTACGCATAGGCTACTTGGAACATAACACATTTGACAAAGGACAGATGTATCGTAACACCCCCAATTATCACCACTTTTGTTCAGAAATTCTAAAACAACGATGTTTTTTAACCCTTCAAAATAACATTTGCTAAATTAACCTTACATTTTTCAGTAGCCATAGGTGTGTAGATTTGAACAAAATCTGGTTTGGTTCTTAACGGAAGCATTTACTGCCTGGAATATCCGATTTTGTTTACCACGCTCAGAGTTATAGTGCTGACCTGATGGGTCGCCTATTTACACCGTTTCAACGGCACATGGACGGTTAGACCGAGAATTCTTGTCGTGAAATTAAAATTCCACTGGAGCTCCAAGCGGTTGTGTACACGCAGCCTTACAACACTCTTTGAGTCATGGTAATATGTCATTTTTGGTACATAACTAATTTAGATACACCTATGGTGTGGGTGGTTGCGTCTCTTTAGGAGTCCGCTGTCTTGGTTTGTATAGAAATGGATATAAGTGACACATACACGCAAGACGGTGGAAATACGTGACCGACGGTAATAGGGAGAGTTCCAATATGTTGCTACCCGACAAACATGGGACGTCCCCCGGACATTTACGACGTCCCCGATTGGTCCCGAACGTCATGTTCTCTAGCGGACGTTCCGGTGACCTTATTGACGTCTGGAGCAAGTTATCGTTTGGTTATTGCGTGACGTCCGGTGCAGGGCTTTCTGGGGACGTCACCGTCAGGTCCCTCGGATGACATTTGCATTTGGTCATTTCAAATACCTCCTAAGGACCCGACAATAACGTTATACCGGGGACATGGGGGGGACGTTTGTTTATTCACACATGGCAGCGGAGTTGAGAGCGATCTGGCTACTGCCTGCAGGACGAAGACATCACATCCATGCACGACTTCACGTTACACGTCTGGGGATGACTAAAGTATCTATCTATCTAGTCTCTAGCAGCAGCTGCATTAGCCTACCGTAGTCTAAGGCAACATATCATACAGTTTATGAAGTTGTGCATCTATGAGCAAAATAGAACTACTTTGCTCATAGACGCACAACTTCATAAATTGGGAAAAGGGTTGTTAACGTTAAACTCAAAATGTATGTGCTACATAATTCAGCATGTCTGCGAATTATGTAGCACATACATTTTGAGTTTAACGTTAATGTATAACGTTACAAACTAGGGAAGGGATTTTATCAAATTCATGTTCGCTGATGCTTGGTGTAACGTTAGCAAAGTCGCTGTTCTTAGCTTCTAGCTTAGCCTACAATGCGCATTTCTTCAGATAACTGTCATTACGTGATGCATGTAACATGCTCTAAATAGGCAGTGGTTTATTTAACGTAGTCACGTACTTAGGATAGAAGAAGGATACTGATAGTAGAAGGATACTGCTTCTTCATGACTTGTTTAAATGTCATTGTAATTTATTTGACGCATGCTCACGTTTAAAAGTGTCACGCATAGCTGTCCCCGATGTTACAGCAGCTCCTTGTGGAAACAGCAAAGAGTGCACATATCCGATGAGATTTCTGATGAGGAGCAAGCTCTCTGCCTCACCAGAGCCTTACTGTTTATTAATAAAACAATGATATAGAATAGAAACATCTGGAATCTATTTATTTCATCTTAAAGTTGGCTACAAAGAGCATTCAGAGAAAACGATAATTTTTTCTTTATCTGCAATGTTCCAGGAAGATAGGCTTACATTTATAGGCTGTCCCTGTTTGATCACAGGTCCAAGAAAACGAGTGGATATAACGTCAATGCATTCTAGTTATGTTTCATGTACTTTATTTCATGTTGAGTTTTGCTTCCCAGCATACATTGCGATTCATTTAGTATTTTTGGCTATTATTAGTTTTTAATATTTTGAAACAATATGGTTTGAACAATTTATCTTAGGCTAGCCTAGGCCTACTCTGATGATTTTGAACAATATGCTACGGGGTATGCCCATTAAAACGTCATATTAGTTTATTAAGAAAATGACACCATAGATGTGAAAGCAGCACATCCTAGCCCGGTATAAATGTCCATGTCTACTCATCATTAGTGTAATGCATTCGGAGGACGTGATTTCATACATGCGTGAAAATATGAGGTGAGTGAAGTTGATTGTGTAGTTGTAGAACAAGTCGTTAATGCATGTTCATGTTCCTTCTCTCCTAGCAACCCTGAGACTTATAGCCTACCATACTAAATCGCGCCTCATGTTTTTTTTTTTTTTTTTTACCATCGCGGAAATATAAACGTCGCGCGCATAACGTCGCGGTGACCATTACAGGACGTCCTCTCAAAGTCTCGTGGACGTCTTTTAGACCTCCCGAACAGAGGTCCGCGGGACGTAAAGGGAACCCTACACAATGTCGAGGAGGTGACGTTCACCAGGGGACCTTTAGGGGACGTCGCCAGGACTTTATTTTGTTTACTGGGTAGTGACAAAATATTAACTTTCAGTGTTTTACGATGTCTTTGTCATGGG
The DNA here is from genome assembly GCF_018492685.1 of Alosa sapidissima. Classification (NCBI taxonomy): domain Eukaryota; kingdom Metazoa; phylum Chordata; class Actinopteri; order Clupeiformes; family Clupeidae; genus Alosa; species Alosa sapidissima. The sequence continues at coordinate 396,498 of NC_055973.1, forward strand.
GAAGTGTTTTTCCCCATGCATTTATTCTAGGCTACTGTCAGTGACTGCTGTGAGAGAAGCGGGTTCTGTGTTTCGTTCATGTCAGTGACTGACGCAAGAGAAGCGGTGTCTGTGTTGTGTTGCGTTGCGTTAATTTATTTTCATTGGGCATGCCGTGCCGTGCCGTCCACAGCTCTTCAGTTCTGACAAAGCCGAAATTACTCCTTTTGAAACAATGAGTGCAGGAAGCGCGTTTGTATGGTTATATTGCTTGACGGGGGGGATCCCAAGCAGCTTTCAGCCATAAGGCTACTTTGAGAACATTTCAATTCACCCGACACTAATATTCAAAATGTTGAAAACTATTTTGGCATAGCCTATAAAGCAGTTTAATTAAATGAAATGTTAGTTGTAAACAAACGAGCTACTTGGTGAGCCTTGGCCTCACAGATGCGCTCGTGCCTTAGATCAGGGGTCCCCAACCTTTTACGTACCATGGACCGGTTTGATTCACATTTTTTTTTCACGGACGTGGGGGGGATTGGGGGTTCGGGGGTTCCATGTTCCATATGTTGTGCATGCATTACTTGAAAAGAACTAGCTCCAGTTATGTATGAACAGTGAAGGTAACGAACTCTTAAAAACGTGAAAAACGTGAACTTGAAGAAGTGAAAATTGAACAATATGAACTATGAAAATTGAACAACTTGAAGCTACATCTATCAAGTGTGAACATGCTTAACAAAATATGGGAACAAAACATGGGAACTAAACGTGCATTACGAATATAATCAGTGGGAGCCCTGTGCTTGTTTCCCTGCAACAAGACAGTGACACCCTCAGTGTGTTTGTGTCATGAGCTCTCTCTCTGCCTGGTAACACGTGCTGATTGAAGTCTGATGACCTCCACCTGTTCCTGCTCTGCTCTGCCTCACCCTCGTTACCTACCAGCTGCACTGCATTCACCACTCATCATGCCCTCTATATAAAGCCTTGCTTTTCAGTCCACACTTGTCAGATCGTCTGCAACCAGCACCAGTTACCTGCCTGTTTATTGAAAACGCCTCTGACTCTTTGCCTGTGATCCCGGACCCGCTCGACTACTTCTGTGTTCTCCAGCCCCGGTAATCTTGACCTGCCTTCCGTCCCTCTTCTACGAATACCGCCTAGTCCTTGACTGTACTGCTGCTTCGTTTCAATTGCTGTTGTGTGTGTGTTTCCCCCAGGACTTCCCGGATCATCCAGCTCCTGCCATCGCTGTTCGGCTACTGGGGGAACACACACACGCAGACTCTTGGAACTCCTGTAACCCCCAACCCTTAAATAAACTTTTGAACGTGACGCTTTTGTGGTCCTCGTCCTGTTTGGTGTCTGACAGTACGATCTGACCAAACATGGACCCAGCGCACGGTCGAACCAGCATGGAAACCGACGAACCAGAACCACCCACCGCCATGCAACGCCTGGAAGAGACAGAGAGAGAGGTAAACCGCAACACTGCTGACATTGCCTCCCTACTTCAAGCCGGCTTGAGCCAGCGTCAGCAGTTCCAGCAGCAACAGCAACAACTTGCAATGATCATTCAACTTCTCACCAACCTTTCTCCTCTGCCTGCTCCCACCGGCCCAGCCCCAGCCAGCCTGCTCACCGGCCCAGCACCCGAGTCTCCTGCCCAGTCCACTGCTACCGTGGCTGCCGGAGCCCCAGAACCCAGGATCGGCAATCCAGAGCGGTTCAGCGGCGACCCAACCCAGGTACGGGCGTTCCTGACGAGCTGCCGTGTCCAGTTTACCCTGCAACCCAGGACTTTTGCCACTGAAGGGGCGAGGGTCGGTTACGTGATCACTCACCTGACGGGCCGAGCTCGACTCTGGGGAACGGCGGAGTTCGAGCGCCAGACCCCAGCATGTGCAACCTTCAACCTATTCGCAGAGGAGATGCTCAAGGTATTCGATTTGGAATCCACAATAGCCGAGGCATCTCGGATCCTGATGAGTATTCGCCAAGGCAGAAGGACTGTTGCGGATTACTCCATCGACTTTCGAACCGTGGCAAGTCGAAGCTCCTGGAACATGGAAGCATTGGTGGATGCTTTCCTCCACAGCCTGGCGGACTACATAAAGGACGAGCTGGTTTCCCATGATCAACCCCCCACTCTTGATGAAGCCATTGCTCTGGCTGTCCGCATCGACCGCAGGATCCAGGCCCGCCGTCATGAGAGAGGGCGCCAGAGTCCATCCACCAGCACACGGAGTGTCCCAACTGCCCTTCTGTCCGCACCTGCCACACCATCTAGCCAGCCGGACCAGTCTGAACCGATGGAGATCGGCCGCACCTCCCTAACCCCTGCAGAGCGCCAGCGACGCATCACCTCCAACTTGTGCCTGTACTGTGGTGGTGATGGTCATCGAGTCGCCACCTGTCCAGCAAAAGCCGGAGCTCACCAGATGTAGGAGGAATCCGGATGAGCTCAATGAACATTCAGCCCTCCATCAGCCGTAAACCCCTCATCCAAGTCTGTCTTCACCTGTCTGATTCCACCCACACCCTGGCAGCCCTGGTGGACTCTGGCGCAGAAGCAAACATTATTGACACAGGACTTGCTCGTCAGCTGGGCTTGGAAAGCCATCGCTTGTCCACTCCTGTTCCAGCCCGGGCCCTGGACGGTCACGCAATTGGCACAGTTACCAGCATCACAGCCCCCATCTCAATGATGGTGTCAGGAAACCACCGAGAGACCATCCGCTTCCACCTGCTCAGCTCTCCAGGCCAACCCCTAATCCTGGGCTACCCTTGGCTCCGTCTCCACAATCCTCACCTCGATTGGGCCTCCGGAACTGTGAAAGAGTGGGGAAATGCCTGCCACCTGACCTGTTTGCGTGCTGCCTCGCTGCCCCCCGGCTCAGTACCCCCCAGCATTGCCCACGACATTTCTAATGTCCCTGAATGTTACCATGGCCTCCGAGAGGTGTTCAACAAGACCAAAGCCACATCTCTGCCCCCACACCGTCCGTACGACTGTGCCATTGATCTCCTCCCTGGGACTGCTCCACCCAAAGGTCACCTCTACTCACTATCCCCTCCTGAAAGAAAAACTATGGAGGATTACATCAGGGACTCCCTGGCAGCTGGACTCATCCGCCCGTCTTCCTCTCCTGCTGGTGCCGGGTTCTTCTTTGTGGGAAAGAAAGATGGTTCTCTTCGCCCCTGCATTGATTATCGAGGTCTGAATGATGTCACAGTGAAGAACCGGTACCCTCTGCCTTTACTCACCTCTGCTTTTGAATTGCTCCAGGGATCCACTATTTTCACCAAACTGGACCTTAGAAATGCTTACCACCTAGTGCGAGTAAGGGAGGGTGACGAGTGGAAGACAGCATTCAACACCCACACCGGCCATTATGAGTACCTGGTAATGCCATTTGGCCTCACCAACGCCCCAGCGGTATTCCAGGCGCTGGTGAATGATGTGCTGCGGGACATGCTGAATAAATTCGTCTTCGTGTACCTGGACGACATCTTAATTTTCTCCAGAACTCTGTCCGAACACACCCGTCATGTCCAGCTGGTTCTTCGACGGCTCCTGGAGAACTCTCTCTATGTCAAGGCGGAGAAATGCGAGTTCCATGCTCAGACTGTGTCATTCCTGGGATACATCGTCGCTGAAGGCAATATCCAGATGGACCCCGCAAAGGTCTCGGCAGTTACCTCCTGGCCAGTTCCGGGGAATAGGAAGAAGCTGCAGCAATTCCTCGGTTTTGCCAATTTCTACCGGAAATTCATCCGGAACTACAGCTCCGTCGCCGCTCCCCTCACAGCTCTGACCAGCATCAAACACCCCTTTTTCTGGACCCCAGAGGCCAACACAGCCTTTCATACCCTCAAGGCCCGGTTCACCACTGCCCCCATCCTCCAGATGCCGGATTCAGACCGGCAGTTCGTTGTCGAGGTGGATGCCTCAGACGTGGGAGTCGGGGCCATACTCTCTCAACGGGCAGAGGAGGACAACAAGTTGCACCCCTGTGCATTTTTCTCTCGCCGGCTTTCACCTGCAGAGCGCAATTATGATGTTGGAAACCGTGAGCTGTTGGCTGTCAAGCTTGCCCTGGAGGAGTGGCGTCACTGGCTGGAGGGGTCCACAGTTCCGTTCCTGGTCTGGACCGATCACAAAAACCTCGAATACATCCGCAATGCCAAACGTCTTAACCCCAGACAGTCCCGCTGGGCCTTGTTTTTCACCAGATTCAACTTCACCCTGTCATACCGCCCAGGTTCTCGGAACACCAAGCCGGACGCTCTCTCCCGTCAGTTTCATAAGGATGACGCCCCTTCCCAGGAACCTGCATCAATTCTGCCCGATCCCTGCGTCGTAGCTGCCCTGACCTGGGATATCGAGGAGGAAATTCAAGAGGCCCTCCGTGACCATCCCAGTCCCAGTGCATGCCCAGACGGTCGTCTCTTCGTCCCAGATAATTTGAGGTCCCGGGTCATACAGTGGGGACACAACTCCGCCTTGCCTGCCACCCGGGCTCCGCCCGCACCTGCCATCTCCTTGCCCAGCGCTTTTGGTGGTCGTCTTTGAGAAGGGATGTCCGAGAATTCGTCCGTGCCTGCCCCACCTGCAATCAGAACAAGTCCTCCACTCGGCCCCCCGCTGGTTTACTCCAGCCCTTGCCTGTGCCCACACGACCCTGGTCCCACGTCTCCTTGGACTTTGTAACTGGCCTCCCACCATCAGGTGGGATGACTGTCATTCTCACTGTGGTTGACCGGTTTAGCAAGATGGCACACTTCATTCCCCTCCCTAAACTGCCATCTGCCAGAGAGACTGCCCAGGCTGTTCTTGATCATGTCTTCCGTCTACACGGGCTGCCCAGGGATGTTGTCTCTGACCGAGGCCCGCAATTTACCTCTACATTCTGGAAGGAGTTCTGCCGTCTTCTAGGGGCCACAGTGAGTCTCACCTCTGGGTTCCACCCCCAGTCCAATGGTCAATCCGAGCGGGCAAACCAGGAGCTGGAGAAGGCGCTGCGGTGCATGGTTTCTCGCAAACCCCAGGCTTGGGCACAACAACTGATGTGGATAGAGTATGCTCACAACTCCCTCACCTGCTCTGCCACTGGTATGTCACCTTTCCAGTGTGTGTATGGCTACCAGCCCCCCCTGTTCCCCAGCCAGGAAGGAGATGTGTCCTGCCCGTCTGCCCTCGCCTATGCCCGCCGTTGCCGTCGTACCTGGTCACAAGCTCGTGCCACGCTACTCAAGTCAGCTGTCAGCTATGCCACTGGGGCTAACCGCCGAAGATCGCCGGCACCCGCCTACCGTGTTGGCCAGAAGGTGTGGCTGTCAGCCAAGGATCTCCCACTGCGGGTGGAATCGCGTAAACTGGCACCTCGATTCCTCGGCCCGTTCCCTATCCAGAGGGTCATCAGCCCAACCGCAGTCCGGCTCCAGTTGCCAACCTCCATGAGGGTGCACCCTACTTTCCATGTTTCGAAAGTCAAGCCGACACATGAAAGCCCGCTGGTCCCCGTGCCGCTTCCTCCTCCTCCTCCTCGCCTCGTTGACGGTGGGCTGGTGTACACCGTTCGACGCCTGCTTCGGTCCAGACGGCGAGGTAGGGGCCTCCAGTATCTCGTCGACTGGGAGGGCTATGGACCTGAGGAGAGAACCTGGGTGCCAGCCAGTCGGATTGTGGACCGGACACTCATCGCCGACTTCCACCGTCTGCATCCTGATCAACCTGCAATCCGTAGGGGCCGCCCCAGAGGGGTCCCTAACCGTCCTGCCCGCCCGGCTTCCTGTCATGTGCCTGACCCTGACCCTGTCTCGGTACCTGTCCCGTCTTCTGTCCACGACCCTCCAGCTCCCTCCGAGGATGAGGATGTTCACTCGGACCGCTCGGAGGAATTCTAGCCCTCCACCGGCTCCCCTCCGCCCTCCCGACGTGGTGTCACTCTTGGGGACTTCTGGGGCCGTCCCTTAGGGGGGGGGTTCTGTCATGAGCTCTCTCTCTGCCTGGTAACACGTGCTGATTGAAGTCTGATGACCTCCACCTGTTCCTGCTCTGCTCTGCCTCACCCTCGTTACCTACCAGCTGCACTGCATTCACCACTCATCATGCCCTCTATATAAAGCCTTGCTTTTCAGTCCACACTTGTCAGATCGTCTGCAACCAGCACCAGTTACCTGCCTGTTTATTGAAAACGCCTCTGACTCTTTGCCTGTGATCCCGGACCCGCTCGACTACTTCTGTGTTCTCCAGCCCCGGTAATCTTGACCTGCCTTCCGTCCCTCTTCTACGAATACCGCCTAGTCCTTGACTGTACTGCTGCTTCGTTTCAATTGCTGTTGTGTGTGTGTTTCCCCCAGGACTTCCCGGATCATCCAGCTCCTGCCATCGCTGTTCGGCTACTGGGGGAACACACACACGCAGACTCTTGGAACTCCTGTACCCCCCCCGGAACCCCTGAAACCCCCAACCCTTAAATAAACTTTTGAACGTGACGCTTTTGTGGTCCTCGTCCTGTTTGGTGTCTGACAGTTTGAAATGTCCAGTCGATTGCGCAATTTGGTCTTAGTTGCAGTCATTGCAGAAATCCCGGCCTCGATCGCATAGATACATGGTGGGAAATGGTAACAACGTTTTCAGCGCTTTTACGGCTATCTCGGGATATTCTGCTTTGGTTTTGATCCAAAAACCTGCCAGAGAGGTTTCCTCATACACACTCTTAAGACCACCGTCATTTGCAACTGCTCTTCCTCCTGCGCTGACATGTTAGGACTATTCGGGATATTGACAAATGGGTTGCGGACCCACTCATTGGTTTGCTGTGGATCTTTGGAGGATGGGAAGTAACGCTCAAACTCATTTGAAAGCGCAACAAGGTGATCGCGCACCAGCTGCGAGAGAAAGGGCCCTGCCTCAGTCTCTCCCAAAACCCCCACTACTGTTTGGAACATATCAAATACACCCCGGTCCACTCGTCGTCCCCACAAATCAAGCTTGGCTTTAAATGCAGCGACTTTATCTGCCAGTTTAAAGACAGTCGTCATTCTCCCCTGGAGTGACAGGTTGAGGTCATTAAGGAACCCGAATATGCCACATAGGTAAGCGAGTTTTGACACCCAGTCCTCATCACTAAAATGTGCAGCTAACGGTGACTTTTTTTCTGTAAGAAATCTCTGCAGCGGCTCTCGCAACTTAAACACCCTGGCCAGTGTCTGCTAAAGATGCTTGTTTTTTGTTGCTCATTCTAGCAGTTTAGCTAACTTCGTGTGACACTACCGTTCGCCAAGATCTGATCAAGTGAAGTGAGCTGACCTGAGGGTGCGCAGCGCTGAAGGCAATATGTAAAGTGTTGAAGGTGGGACAGACGTAAGAAAATAGACCTTGCAAAATGCAAACATGTGTGCAATCAAACAACTGCATATAGGCCTATGCCATGTAAAAACATGACATTATTGCGAATTAAATTGAGTTTAGTTTGCATGCATTTTTTTTTTAAACTCATGTCGTAGGCTACTGCCCGGTTAGAAATGTACGGGCCGCGGCCCGCTGGTTGGGGACCGCTGCCTTAGATGGCAGGAAAAATCTTCAGCCTATTAACTGACCACCCGATTCACGTTAGCTGGGGGGGAAGGGGGGCCATCAGACATTTGTGACCAGTTAATCCGGCCCTGCCCCCAACAAATCACACCTTCCCACCTCTGACAGCTTAAAAGAACTCACAGACCTATTCACAAACCTGCGGCATTTTGCCGTGTTTTGAAATCCTATGCAGCTACAGGAGCTTTCAATCGTGAGGAAGCAATTTTGCATTGTAGGCATAACTAACATGCAATAACGGCACCAACAACAACCAAAACTAGGCTAATCATTGTCAAAATGTAAATTAAATGTAGCATTATTGTGAATTAAATTAAAATGTTCTCTTTTGCAAACGTAGACATAGTAACAGAATAATTTAATAATGTTACAAAGATACTACATCAATCCGTATGTTTCATTAGGCTACTAGGCTATTTGGCCTAGGCCTAGGCCTTTTTATTCAGGGGCCGTATTCACAAAGAATTTTAAGGCTAAAAGTAGCTCCTAACTGGCGAATTTAGGAGCAACTCCTAAAAATAATGGGCGTGTCACTCCTAACTTTATTTTTTTCACAAAAAGTAATTCACAAAGCATTTTAGACCTAAAGGTAGCACCTAAAAGTCTGGGACAGCTTAAAAGAAGTCGAGAGGATTCCTAACTCACTAAGACCTATTCATAAACAGCATTTTACATTGCGATGTTTTGAAATGCGCTATGCGGCAACAGGAGCTTCCAATCGCGAGGGAACAATTTTGCATTCATAAAAGGAATGCAATAACGCCACCAACAACAACCAAAACTACTCATTGTTAACATGTAAATTAAATGTAACATTTCATTGTGAATCAAATTAAAATGTTCTCTTTGCAAACGTAGCCTAGGCATATGGTGACAGATTAATTTAACAATGTTGCAAAGGTACTGCATCAATCCATAGGCCTATGTTTCATTAGGCTAGGCTATTTGTTTTGCCTTACTCTTTATTCATTTAGGCTAGGCCTTTTTATTCAGTTATTAATCATCTTCCGTCCTTCTCATTACTTGTGTAGCTCACGCATTCTCCGACCTGTCACCTGTCACTCATCATCGGAAGGGAGGTGTTTGGAATCATTCCCGCGTTACAATCGTCAGCCAATCAAGGTGGTCACTTCAGTCAAGCTCGTGCATGAGTAATGACGTCATCTATAGCAACGAAGACTCACTCCTAGTTTAGGAGTTGTCTGAAAGGCTTTGTGAATAACTTTTAAGAGAAAACTCCAAGCTAAAATCTTTTAGTGCGATTTAGGAGTAGCCTACTCCTAGTGGTAAGATAAAAGCCTTTGTGAATAGCCTACGGCCCCAGTTATTTATCATCTTCCGTCCTTGTGTAGCGCACGCATTCTGAGACCTGTCACTCATCATCGTAAGGGAGGTGTTTGGAATCATGCCCGCGTTACAATCATCAGCCAATCAAGGTGGTCACACTTGCCCATTTACACAAATTAATGGTCGAATATTACTGATGATCATTGTTATTTAAGAACATGCAGTGTGCTTAGGGCACCAAAAACATCTTGCTCGTAAAAAAGCATCATACCGCACATTGTGGCGGGTCTGTTATTTACTGTAGGCTGCGCAAACCACAGGGCAAGCCTGCATTCGAGGCCTTCTGTTGAATAATTTTATATAAAGCCTGCGCTAACAGTAATCCTCCTGCCCCTGATAGGCATACCACAGCTGTGGATATGTGTGGAATGTTCAAGTAATAACACAATCCAATGTGTGTCTCAATTGTCCCCCCCCTGACCACCTCACACATTTCTCTAGGTTTTGCAACGAATTTACATGACACAATGCCATAAAATATGCCAGTTTTAGGACACAGAATAATGTTTGTAATAATACCAGTTAGGCCTACGTTTAACAGTAACAAGTGTAATGAGCTATTCATTGTCGAAGGTGCATGGTCAAGTGAAATTCTTACTTTGGAAAACAAACATTTGCCGATATCATCGCCGATCATCAGAATATTGCTCTGGACTGCAGGTAACTTGTTAAGCCAGTGGTTCTCAAACTTTTATTTAATTCCCCACTTTGATCAAGGGGCATGACTGATGATAGTGGAGATAACGTGTTATCCCGAGGCCTTTGCCAGTCAGCATCTCCGACGGTAGTCTACCCTATTAAAAATATAAGTTTTCGATGTCCCAAACGGAGAGACATAGGCTACTTTATTGTTTGATAAAGTTGTTTTTTTTAACGATCTCTATGCTACTCACAAAAATGTAGGCATGGGGACATGATGAAGTAGGCTATCAAACTGTCGTGTGTTAAATTATTGTGATTACGAGCCAGTGGTTTTCAAACATGCGTGACTCGGACATCTAACTAAATGCAACAGGCTCATATCGTCCTCGCATTCGCAAAATGAGGACCAGTGTTTTGTCAAATTGCAAATAGCTATTCGTTTTAACGAATTTTTATGATAGTCTGCTTTTTGTATAGGCTACTATCTTAAGTTTGGAATATCGGGAGGGAAGTGGCGCGTCTGCAGTCAGCCAAATATGAATGTAATTCTGCGGCATAAAGCAGATGTATTTGTTTATTGTACAGAAAAATAAAAATGACATGTCAAGCAGTCAATTGACTACATTGCAGTCAAGAAGTAGGGCAAATTAAGACACTGTTTTGATTTGCGTAGTTGCATTGCCCCCAACACTGACAATAACATAGCAGATTTTGATTTTCGCTACCACCGTGTAGTCAAGCCTTAAGCCATACCCAAGTAGCCTTAATCGAGGTAATGTTTAATTATGCATGATTTACTTTGTTATTGAATTCGTAGGCTGGGATTCCTCTCGGTAACAATTATGTTTGGTAGCCTCCTGCTTTTTCAGGAGGGGCGGCAGTCAGGCTACTGACAGAGCGATGTACAGTGGCAGAGCGACGCACAGTGGCTGAAAGTGGTACTAAAGCTTCACGCAGCTTCACGCCTTGTAATGCGCGACTGAAGTGGCCATTTGAAAGCGATGCCCACTGTACCAAGTTTGGTGTCAATACGAGAAAGTGTTGATAATTATAGCGCCCCTAGTGTTCAAAGGTCACTAAATATATTGAGCATCTTCAGGATGTGGTCCCAAGTCCATGTACCAAATTTGGTGTCGATACGAGAAAGTGTTGCAAATTATAGCACCCATAGTGTTGAAAGGTTGCTAACATTATTGTGTGTCCTCAGGATGTGGTCTTGAGTCCATGAACCAAGTTTGGTTTTGATACGTGAAAGCATTGCTGAGATATGACCTAAACTTCTGTTACTCTAGCGCCGCCCTAGTGGTTGCAAGTCACCAAATGTATTTTGTGTCCTCAGGTCCCAAATCCATATACTAAGTTTGGTTTCCACTAAGTTTGGCCCACTTCCTGTGATTATAGCGCCCCCCCTAGTGGTCAAAGGTCATTCAATTTATTGAGCCTCCTCCTTATTGGGTCCTGACCCCATGTACTGACTTTGTTTTTTTTATGTCAAAGCGTTGCTGAAATATGACTATACTTCCTGTGATTATAGCACCACACAGTGGTCAAAATGTACCAAATTTCTTGGGCATCCTCCTAATTGGCTCGTGAGTCCATACACCGAGTTTGGTTTTGATAAGTGAAAGCCTTGCTGAGATATCACTTCACTTCCTGTAGAGGCTTCGCCGCCAAACTTTGGTCGTCACAGGAAACGGGTTTTGAATATAGGTCCAAAAAGCAATACGTTTGTGAATCATGGTATGATGATCATCTGCGTCAAGTTTCGTGACAATCGGATAAACTTTGTGACCTGTGAAAACTTTTAAGGGTTTTTGATTAAATCCAATATGGCAGCCGGATCAATTATGTTGACGTCACAAATTCACATCTGTCGGATTTAGGACCTCCCACAGTATTAACCCTTTCGTGCCCGTGCCGAACATTCCATTTTTGGTGCTGGATGACCTCCTTACACAAAAAAACTTATTTCTTGAGTATAGTACATACCATCAATGGGATATACATACCATTGTAATCAGAAGGGTCAGTTCTATCAAATGATGTAAAATACATATGGTAATGTTGATATAGTAATGAACAGTCTTTGAAAATCCTCTCCAAATGTATACCGAAATTCGTTAAAATTGAATTTCATTCGCATAAAAATGAATTTTCATCATATTTCTATACGAGATAGAGAAAAATATAGAGTGTATGACATGTTCAGCAAGTTGTGGGCTATTTAACAAAAAAGACTGAATTGGAATATCATTAACCTTTCAAAAGTTATGATAAATTAAGTGATAAGTGTAAAAAAATGCAGGAAACGGGATTTAGAATGTTGACAGAATTCACATTCTCTTTCTCACCAAAAACATAAAAGTATGCATAAAAACAAATAATGAAGTCAGACACAATGGTTTAGATTTATTTGGTCCATAAGAATAAACCATTTATTTGTATATAAGCAAATGCTACAGTCAACAATAATGATATATAAAAGAAAAACATGTACCTTACCAGTAATACAGGAAGTAAGTATACTGTATATTTATTGAAGATCAATTCTGAAGAGACATAGAATACATTTGATTCAACAGATACAACTTCCTTATATAAATTAATGTAATATGAAAATGATATACATCTATAAAATGTATTATTTATGAAAAGCTAGGAATACAATCAACTTCAACATCACTCAAAAATCAATGTGTCTAAACATTTGAAAGTGGATTACATAGAACAAGCCTGTTGAGAATAAACACATACACACATATAAACACAAACTCACACACACACACACACACACACACACACACAGAGAGGAGGATAGGGAAAGGTGGGGTGGGGAACCTGAAGGTTAAACACAGAGGACCTATGACTCATAACGAAACGCATCCCCTTCTGTAGAATGCCAAATCTGACAGCAATTTTGTTTACCAAAAAAGCAGTCACCTACCGCTAAACTCCAGGCCATACAAGCTACTTTAGTGTTATTATGTATTGTTTTTATAACAAAGCCAACAATTTTTCTTTGGCTCCTGCTGTACAGGAATATGTACTTGATGAAAAGACGACAGAGTAGTAGTTGGAGCAGCTGAAGGCGAGGCTGAAATTTTGACGGAAATGCCTGCCAGCTGTTGTGATAGATTTTCGCCAAAGTCTTTCTGGCTGTAGCTACCAAACCTAGGTTCAACACCAGATTCTGCATTGCCAAACTTGAAATAATAAGAAACTACTGAAACAGCAATGTCAATGGAGAAAAAGTGTACACAATATGTATTTCTCATTTGGTCAACGCTCCCTGATCCCTTCAGAGACTTGGTTCCCCAGTAGCAATGGATATTAGGGAGGGAAGTAAAGTCCCATGTCAATGATAAATCCCAGAAAACTGTGAAACTCTTCTGGGTTCTCTTCGTCCCATGCCCCTGCACTGTGTGTTTGCATACGACGGCCTACTAAGCACAACCTCCCACCCGTTCCGGTGGGTAAAACCACATATGCCTGGGACAACAACATAAAAATCAACATAACAAGTCTATTTCACAGTGTTTTAGTGGCAGTCTACACCACCCTACGCACGCCACCTAAATCTATACCTTCTTCCTCCATCCTCACATGGTCTTCAACATTGTGAGCGCAAGCTCATCAGCAGTCAGCCACCTCTTCAGGCCTGCAAGGAGGTCTGTGTAGGTCTTGTCATCCTCCATCTGAAACAACAGTAAAATCATACAAATGTAATACATTTATTAATTTAAAAAATAAAATCACAAAACTACATATGTGTGCGTGTGTGCACATACATACACAAGAAGAGGTAGCCTAAACTATTGAAGCATTTTGAGTAACTCAAAAATATTTAGAAGTATGAAAAGTCATTTTATTACACATGGGTTTAGCTACCCTAAATCTGATTGCCTGGCTGGCATTAAGATAAAGACAGATTACATTTCACCTAGTAACTAACTGCTTAAATGCAATAATGACATTTCTGACATAATATGTGATTTCACATCATGTTTTCTATAAAACTACATATTGAGAAGAGTAGAATATCAAGTCATGCCATCTTAGAAAATGTTGAGACAAGCACGTCTGATGTTTGTAATTTAGAAGCAAGGTAAAACAGTTCACTACAAACTGCCTCGCGAGGTAACAACCCGATGAGAGGCAATACGTCAATTAGCACTACATTTCTGACAGAATCCGTGATTTCACATCTTGTTTTCTACAACTACATATTGAGAGGAGTAAAAATATCGCTCAACTTATTTCATGTAAGAGAATGCAACTTAGAAACGCGGCGCCCATTGATTTATTCAGCTTTGGTATGCTATACTGACTTGCCAATATAATGCTTACCTAACAAGCAAATTAGTACTAGAAAACAAACTTACTTACAGGTTATATACTAACAGGTTTTTAAATGAAATTGTCAAATGAAAATAACTGATATCAAAAGCAAACGAGAATACTGCAAGCAGTTCAGAGTAATGCAGCTAGCTAAAGTTACATGACGATGCACTTAGCCCCCGCTATGCCATAATGTTGACGCTGATGAGAAAGCATATTACTGTCAAATAACATGATTTTATGACTACAAATTAAGATTAACCATAACTAGAAACGATGTAAAATATATATTACCTCAGTTTATCCAGCTGTGTGGTTTCCAGTCGAGGTAAACTCCAACGAAGTGCAGGTGGCATCTGGCGGTCCATGTTAAAATGTACGACTGAAGTGAAGAGTTTTTTTCACGACTCATCTTCAAGTATCCAAAACATTTCGCGCCATAAACCCCTTAACCAATCATATCAAATTGAAGCTTATGTTGTCAGCATTACGGGGAAGATTTCAGAAATAAAATCAGTCATTGGACAGCTGAGATATTAGATGATTGGTCATCGTTAAAATTTTAACGAAATTAGAACGGTCGGGCTTGTAAGGGTTAACAGACACCACTAGTAAGTTCTAATTCCAAACACATCACCCGTTACAGGCCAAAACGTAATTTTGCTTATTATAGCGCCACCTATAGGTGAAAAGTCATCAAATTTATTGAGCATCCTCCTAATTGGGTCCTGACCCCATGTATTCAGTTTGGTTTTGATACATGAAAGCTTTGCTGAGATATTACTTCACTTCCTGTTGATTGGTTGTGACGGCCGACAGGTTTTGAATATGGCTCCAAAAAGCAATGCCTTTATGAGTCATGGTCTGACGATGATCTGCGTCAAGTTTCGTGAAAATCGGACACATTTTGTGACCTGTGAAAACTTTTAAGTGTTTTTGATGAAATCCAATATGGCGTAAGGTCCAATATGGTGGAAATTGACATCATGGGGTGCGTTCAGTTTGGCTTCATCCAAGGATTCCAAATACACCTCAATGTGTACGGTTGAAACGTTAACCGCATAGATGTAATGCAAAATTTGACACAATGGTGGCGCTAGAGCACTTGACATGAAACTTAGTGAAATTAATCATATTACTGTACCGAATCAATGTGCCAAATTTCCTAACTTTTTACTGTATGGTTCAATGGCAAATGAGTGTTTCGTTATAATAATAAGAAAACGTAGAATCACTGTGGGTTGCCTCGCAGCTTTGCTGCTTGGCCCCCAATAATAAATGGTAACACTTTACTTGACAGTATCGACATAAGAGTGACATGACACTGTCATGAACATATGACACTATCATAACACATGAAACCTAACCCTAATCTCTAACCCTAATCCTTACCCCCAACCCTAATCCTAACCAAAACACTAAACCTAACCTTAACTTGTTATGACAAAAACCGAATGTCACTTAATAATAGAAGCGTTATGTCATAAACATTTATGACTTGTTTATGACACGTTCATGACAGTATCATGTCACTCTTATGTCGACACTGTATAAGATAATTAGCAGAGCTATAAGTGGAATCATTCACTAAGGAAGGCAATTGTATATAACTGGGTCTTTAGACACCCCTAGTTGACAGTTTACTTTCTGGAACAACTAAAAGAAAGTCACAGGTTGGAGGATCTGAGGGGCCGAGCCGGACAGTAGAGGGTTAATTAATCTTTTAAATAGTCAGGTGCCAAACCATGTAACACTTTAAAGGTTATTAGGAGGATTCTAAAATCAATCCTAGAACTCACTGGCAACCAGTGAAGATTGGCCAGAACTGGGGTGATGTGTTCCTCCTCCTATCATTCCTTCCTCGTTTCCTTCATATTAATTAGGAGGAGGGACTAGGATGGGTAGAAGGAAGGAAGGAAGGAAGGGAAGGAGGATAGACAAAAAGACAAAAAAACGGCACTAATCATTTAAGAGGTTTTCGATGGATTGACAGTAGGTCAGAAAAGTGGAAAGAAGATCAGGCCTATAACTTTCTTTTTTTTTACCATTGACTGTGTTTGAAGATAATCATATCTGGTAGTTTCAACATGAACAGGACTTGATATCACTTGTGATGATGATGTTAATAATATAAATAAATAAATGTTTAACTTTGATGACTTTGAATAATTTCAGTGTGAACCATCTATCAGACGAGTTACAAGATTCATTTTGATGGCTAACGTCACAAAGTTAAGTTCAAGTCTGCGCAGTACGATGGGAGGCCAACTGAAAAAACATTCAATTTGTGTCAGTGCCCTCCCATTGAAAACAATGGAGTCTGTTCGTCCATTTCTTTGTCTATGGTTCAGGCAAGTTACCGGTATAACCATAGACAATAAAATATATGGACAGAGTCATCACATAGGCCTCTTCTCAAACCTCTATTTGCATAGAGCATCACAGTCCCGCCCACAGGAGTTTCCGGAAGTAAGAATTCAATGCAATTTCTCAATTGACAATTCGGGTATAAGCCATAAAAACTTGGTAGACTCAAAACCAGCTACGGCTGTACTAAGCGATTGCATATGGTCATATAGAGGGCGAAAATTCAACGGGCACTAACCTTGTTTTGAAATAAATGTCTTTTAATCGCGATGTCTTGGATAAGTACTTCATTACCCACAATCCTGAACAATCCCACAATCCCACAGTGATGCCTCTGATTGGTGGAAAGGCCGTTATGATCATAGTTTGAAACTTTATCAGCGAAAATTATTGACAAAGATAGCGGAGTCTTTTAATGCCTATGGCGAAAATCTTAATGTGAATAAAAACTTTCTAGACGAACATTGGTACTTGTATCAACAAGGATTGTGGTTTATATATCACACAAACTTAGTCAGGGCCAATACACCTTCAAATAGAACACTGTAAATGCTAGTTTAAACACTTAACTTTTCAGCTAGCCGATAGGCTAATCATTAGCCTTTCTAATGCTGCTAACATTAATATAATGTTTTAGTGACCTTGTTGTTTCTATGAACATGAATTGTTGTTTATAGGAAATATCAACTTAGTCGAGGCATAAAAAGCCCTGTATCCCAAGTACTTCAACTTTTGAACTAGCTAGCCAACTGATAGCACATGCAAGCTGGATGCTACCACCGGCTAGCAGCTAGACACTGCAGTAAAATGGTTAGCAAACCGTCCATGCCCCCGTGAATATTTCACTGTTTCAAGGACGAAATCAAGAGTGTCCAAAGGGGTGAAAACCACTTTAAATCGGGTCACATTATTGACTGTTGTGTGTCCGAGGGTTAGCTTGTGGGTTTTGTAAGGGCCAGCATGAGGGACAAGACCTACAAAGTTGTGTGGTGAGTTTTGCAGGGAGGTTGGTAATGCTAGTTAACATTAGCTAGGCTACTGTAGCCTTCATACTGTACGAGTCATATCATCAATCATTAACCTAGAAATACTTCTTCGTACATTTAATGAACATTTTGCGTAATAATTCACAGCAAACTGAATATGGTGGTCCAAGAGCAGACCATGCACCGGTCCATGCATCAGGATGGCAGTCAGATACGAAGCACTGCACAATGTTGCTAACGTTAACCACTTTCACACACACAATATAAAATACACGATGGTAAATATAACATTCAATACCAAAACACGATTATTTGCACGATTAATCCTGAAATAACTGCTATTAACTGCACATTCACTATATAAAAATCACTGTTTGGAGGAAAGGGTTCGCATGCTGTCGCCGGTTGGAAATGATTTCGCGCTGGCTCGTGCATTGCTTAAGTATTCACCCCTTGCAAGTGACGTCACGTTTTGTTTCGCGCCACAGCAAAATAGCCTAATGGACGGCAAGAACCAAATCAATGGGTTGTAATGGGACATATCGCACAGCTAGGAGATTATAGTGAGATTTAACCGTAGTAATGCCCTTCCACGACTGCTGGCTTATTGTTTGGAATACAACAACATCCCATGTTCTTGCATAGATATATTTTGGTTTGTTTTCTTTGTGTTTCGGGAGTATTCCAACCACAATTGCATGCTTATCTCCTCAGTGTATGAAGCACAGCAGCGGTTGCTATAGCAACCATAGACTCTGAACAGGACGGCAGATAGCAGTTAGGCAAAGTCTTTGGCAAGATCTGAATGTAAACAGATAATACCGTTCAAGTTTTTTTTAAATTTCCTATTTCTTTCAATTCTTTAACTTAAGACATGGTTGAAGTAAGTTTATTCGCTGGGCAACGTACAAACTGACGAGTTACATTAGCCCTAGCACTATGAGCTACGATAAACGTTAGCTAGAATAGCTAGCTTCTAAGTGTGGCAGCTAGTTATTATTTCATGTTCTGATATGACATTCTTAACGTTTTGACTATGTTACAACTGATAAAAGCAAGACAAATAAAGTAACCAAATCGCTTTGCAATATTTTAGTCCAGAAATACTTATGGGTGTTCATTTACCATAATGTTAATTACAGTAGCCTAACGTAACGTTATCTCCCCTTGCTGTTACCACCAGTTTTAATAACTTTACATTTGCGATCATGACCCATTTCATCTAACAACACCACTGGCATCTTCTTTGACTATCAGACCCCAAACAGCAATACATTGAACTACAAAGATGTTATAGTAATGGTGTTCAGTTCATCATAATCTTTATGACATAATGTAATTTGCCGTCCGTCTCCCATCTTTTTGCCGTCCAGCATGAAGCCGTCACGTGACTTAAGTCACGTGTCTGCAAGGGGTGAATAAGTATATATACTTTTTTGATCCTGTGAGGGAAATTTGGTCTCTGCATTTAACCCAATCGGTGAATTAGTGAAACACAAACAGCACACAGTGAACACACAGTGAGGTGAAGCACACACTAATCCCGGCGCAGTGAGCTGCCTGCTACAACGGCGGCGCTCGGGGAGCAGTGAGGGGTTAGGTGCCTTGCTCAAGGGCACTTCAGCCACGGCCCATGGGTTGGGGCTCGAACCGGCAACCCTCCGGTTACAAGTCCAGAGTGCCAACCAGTGGGCCACGGCTGCCCACAAGCTTATTATTCAGTGAGGCGCGGTGGTTTATGGGATGAGTAGTTCCTTCGCTCGGAAATGAAAATATGTACACAGTCTTGTACCTTTGACTTTTTTTGGACTTTCTCTTCGTTTTTTCACTCGAAATGATATGTTATATGCTTATGAGCTACTCCGTAGCTGATTAGCCTAAGACATGCTCTAAAACTCTTTAGATACGGATTTTTCCAAAACGTCAATGGGAGAAATGAATGGGAAATTTACTTCCGGAAACTAAGCTCTCTCGGAGGAGGGGCGGGACTGTGATGCTCTATACGGCCTCTCTCCTCGGTCCACGGCCTTCCACCTCGTGCCCCGGAAATCGTTTAAAGCCTGACGTCATCAAGGACATCTCATTCATCTAATTGCAACCAGAGGAGGCAAGACCGAGGAGAGAGGAGGGAAGGCCCGATACGTGAGGAAACACAAGAGTATCATACGCGGAAGCGTTTTCAGTCAGAATTGTGCGATCATTGGTCCAAGCTGCCAAGGTTAAAAAGTTCCCTCCTACATCTGTCAACTTTTGGTTTTAAACAAGTTTGTATGGATTTATTTGCATCAATAAACTAGTAGATAGACCAAAAAATACCTTTATATGCTGGAATTATCATGAACTAACATGCAAACAACGTGGACAAGCTTAAAGCCACCCTGTGTAAGAAATTCTCCCATCTAGTGGTTATGAGTTATATAGCAACCAACCTCTCAAGCGCTGCCTCGTTTAGAACTACGGGAGCCGTCACACATCAAAACTGACACTAGTTCTGGAGTCCTAGCACGTTGAAGCATAAACTTCTCTCTGAAAGCGTAACTCTCGCCAAAATGCACCCTAGGGTGTTTTGTGAATGTACACGAGTCAAACTTTTGTTTAAAAGCATAATTATGTCTGAAGCGCCACTTCCAAGCTTGTCCGTGTTGTTGAGTTTTGAATGGGAACTATTTTTTGATACATGATCGCGTCAAAATCGCTATTTTTAAAACACTAAGAAGGCTCAACACAGCATGAAACTTCGATCGAAGTATCATCAGTGTCTCTACACATGAACTCGAGCATTGAGAACATTGTTCGTGTACACAGTGTTCACTAAAAGAAAGGTTTTGAACAACTCACTTGGGTTTTGTGCTCGCTGCCATCAGTCAAGGAGTGAGTTGTCCAAAACCTTTTTTTTTAGTAAACTATGTGTACACTAACAATGTTCTCAATGCTCAAGTTCATGTGTAGAGACACTGATGATACTTCGATTAAAGTTTCATGTTGTGTTGAGCCTTCTTAGTGTTTTAAAATAGCGATTTTGACACATCAAAATAGTAGGCTATACGACTCCCATTCACGAAAGTTTGACTCAGGTACATTGACAAAAACACCCTAGGATGCATTTTGGCGAGAGTTACGCTTGAATAAGCAATAACAACATATTCATAACATTTTGTGTACTATTTTATTGCCATTGCTTGGCCCAGTCAGCAAAAGAATGTCTGCAAGACGTCTTGGAGATGTGTTCGAAAGGTCTGCTGGACAGCTGTAAGATGTATTCTAGAGAGCGTTTGCTCATCTGGCAGACGTATCTGAGACGTCTTGTTAAGATCTTCAAACAACCGCCGTCATGCTATCCGGCAAAAGATTCTTTGGACGCCGCTATTTATGGATTTCCGGCTCCCATTGACTTACATTGAACACATGTAAACAAAACGTCAATTATGTGCTCAAACTAACGCCGCTGACTTATGAAAACCACCATTCCACTTTGATACGAAACTACATAATTGTACAACATTTATACAACAAAAATCACAGAATTTGGATCAAGTAATGTGGAGAAATCTTATGCAAAGTGTCAACCCCTAACAATGTGCCCATTGCCCAAATTTATGGTCGACTAATGTCGAATGTCAGAGTAATGACATTGAAAAAGGTACCTTAATGATACACTTTAATTTATAAAGGTACAAAGTATAAAAAGAAAAACACAATTTATCAGATGGATTACCCAAATAATTTGTAACAAAGTGTAACATTTATTCGAGGGCACATCTATTCCCAGAACTATAATGGGTGTTAAATATTCCACAACCACTAGATGGCAGCATGACACAGCACATAAAGTACACCTACGTGTCGCTGCGACCTGAAGGATGGCGTGGTTGAATATCCACTTCTCCTGCACTTCGGGTCTAATAGCGGGTGAATTGTATGACCACCAGATGACGCCATTTCACTGCACCTCAGGCCTAATAGCTGCTGTAACTTCGTTTAAGTAATAAGCCTCGAGGAGCCGACGGTTACACTTGTTTTATGGGCGTTGTTAGCCACGCTGCGCAAGCCGGGTAGGCTACAGAAGAAGCCAATAGGCTACAGTCGCGTGTGTTTGTGGTGATTTATTCCATGTATTAACAAAATAATAATGTAACATTAAAAAAATAGCCTACATAGATAAAAAAAAAAAAAAAAACGAAATAATTACACCAAAAAAGTAAAGAAGCTTTATCATTGATATATAAGCTTACTGAAAAATCAAATATAGGCCTAGCCTACAATTGTGTTGCACAGACAATATGTCCTACAGATAATCACAACAGTAAGAACATAGGCTAACCTAAGTCATGACGACACGAGGGCTTAAGTCTCATGTTGGCCTATGACTACGTAGCCTAGGCTACCAAGCACGTCTGTGTCTGCGACAGTGAAATAGCTCCAATATTAATTGTGTCGCCAATAAATATATGCTAACATGAATCTCATCAGTCACCTATAGATAAGGGTTAGGCTATAACATATGTAGGCTATAATGTAAAAATAGGGTCATATCATATAATGTTGACTTATTAAGATGGGGGAGAGAGCTGGACATATTACACTGAACTAACTGTTCATTGTTGAAAATCAATCAAACGTTTGTAGTTGATCCGGATGTCATTGGTCGCAAGGACTGTTAATGGGTGTATCCACAATTGGGACCTTGTTACAAGTTGGTCTTTCAGCTGCTAATGCAATCAGTGGCCGTCAGAAAACATGTTAGACAACTGAGGAATGAGATGCCACACATAAAATGTACAGTCAAACAGAACCTACAAATATCAATGGGAATCAACCAAACACTGCAGGGAACCATGTTATTGTCAATCAGCACTCTGCCATGCTAAATCAGACCCTGCTTATGTTTGTGCAGAGCAGAACAGATATTTGTAGATATGGTGCAGGACCTGTTAAGAGAGATTGGCAGCTCAGTCTCCCTCATATTAGTCCCTACGGTGAACGATGTAATAGCATAGTGCTGCTGCTTCTGATGTGCAAGACAAGACAGGGTATATATTCATAATGTGACAGGCAGCATGTATTTATCATTATGTTACAACCTCTGCACAACTACTATTGATGTTAGAAGAACAAAACAATACATCTTCAAATGTTCATTGCTTATTACATGTGTTATAAAAACAAAATCCTTGTCTGATTTCTGTGTTTTTGCATGCATCTGTCTACAGGGGTGTAAAGACATATTTGTTCACCATGCACTTAGGCTGTTCTGAGTCATTGTTTGTATGTTATAGTATTTGTTGATTTCCATTTATTGCCCATTGATATTGCATTCACATTATTGTTTATTATTGCTATTCTCCTTATTAATGTAGTGTCACCAACATTTAAAATAATATCAACTGACATTGTTATTCATAGCCATATTTATTCTGCTCTTATAAGGTAATACAGTGCACATATTTATATTTCATTTATACTACTCTAAACCACCTTCTGAAAATCAACTGTATAGTACTGCACCATATTTCTTGACCTGTCTCACCACCTGCCTATACTGTAGGCTACTTACACCACCTTACTTACAACACTTTGAAGAGCCAAAAACAAAGCTCAGCACACCTGTTCTGTGCATCAGCAAAGTTGGAGGGTTAATTTATGAACCATCACTTCTAGTAGGCTACATGTGACGTGTAGGCTAGAATAGAAGTCTTTATTGTCCACTACTGGGGAAATTCATCGGCAACACTTTATTTTAATGTGTCGCTGTTACAGTGTACCTACATGTACCTAATTAGGTACAGTGGTACAACCTGTGTAATAACATGTACTATCAGGTACTGTACTATCATTGTACTTGCATTATGTATTTGTGGGTACCTACATAGGCTATAGTTGTTACATTGTAATACTGAGTGCTTTTACCAAACTTTGCCAATTTGCCTACATTTTCATCAGAGGCAAAGAGCTGACCTGAGACCTGCTGGATGGGGTAAATCTGGTCATGATAGATTTGATATACAAACCATTCTTAGCTCCAGTCAAGGCCTCATTGTCTTCAGTGTACATGTAACAGCTGTGCTGCTACAACCTTGTTACTCTTTGATACAGTGGAATAAACCTATTAAGTGTACCAGTTAATTACTTACATGCACATATGACATGTATGTTGTGTCTTCAATGTCTTGGAACAGGTCTACTAATTCACATGTACTGTGTGGTGTAACAGCAGACACGTTTCAACACATCAATT